>NW_011494604.1:1083632-1102327 GCF_000754665.1 Bison bison bison | reverse complement strand
CGGCAGAGTAGCACCATGACAGAGCACATTTTGATTAAAATAAGCTCCTCTAACCAGTTTCCATGGAAGAAAATTAGAGGTTTTTCTCTCTTGAATAATAAAGAAAATAAGAGGAAATTTCAAAATGCAGGCTTCCTGGCCACAACAAGGCATTAGGTAAATAGATGACGGTACATCCTGCACAATGGAATACTACTGCATCATTAAAAACGATGGAGAGGAATATTTAATGTCACAATAAGATGCGCATGTCACATTAAGTAATGGGGGAAAGCAAGTGACAAAACAGCATATAAAATGTAATGTTTCTGTGTGTGTTACACTGAAAGCCTGAAGGCTACAGAAAATACTGGCAGTGAGTATCTCTCAATAGGCAGGGATGGGGTAATTTTTTTCTTTTATGCTTAAGCTGTATTTTCTAAATTTTCAACAATGAACGTATATTAGTTATAATTTTCCAGTAAGAGAAAAAAGATTAAAATATTTTGTGAGAATTTAAAACAGTACATAATCAATTCTGATAACGTTAACTCTTATTTATGTATATAGAGAGCAGAGGCATCCATTTGAACAGAAGCAGTAACCAAGATCTTTGACCCTGACTAGGAGTGGAGGATGCTTTGAAAATGATCTTCTGGAATCCCCGGAGCTAAAATTGTTAAAAAGATCTGAGAAGAAAAGGTTTTCCTGAGCCTGCAGCAATTTGGTTTCATACCCTGAACAGTAACAAATATCTTATTACATCCAAAGATGCTTAATTACCTTCAAATAAGCGTGGAACTCTTAAGTTTACAAACAGAAGTCGGCAATTCAAACCTGAATTTGGAACTTCAGCTATTTTATGTGTGGATTTTATTAGCACAAAAGCAGTTAATATTTCTACATGAGAGAAAATAGTACACAGTATAAGAAGACTGCCTACAGGCGTGGAAAAGGTATCTCTGCTTAATATTTCTAGTTACAGAAGAGCAGTTTTAGGAGTTTCAGGACATGAACATTTTGGGGGAAGGAGGCAGCAGGCAATCGCTTGTCTGAGAGGCTTTAAAAACACGCATTATGATAAAATCCACCCAGGAGAAATCATCGGTTTAGGCTGTCTGTCTTTTCATGGCTATGGGTACAGATGCCCCCACCTTCAGACACTGGGCCCTCCTCCCCTCCTCCTCCTTTTTCCAGCTGATGACACCGGCACTTTCTATCCCCAAAATGTTGATGCCCAGCGCCTTAATTCAAAACACCTTCATCTGAAAGGCCCACTTGGTTATCTCATGATGATCACACATGATCCCTCCTCCAGAAAGTATAAATGGCATCATTTTCTTCTGAGCTAGTAACAAGCATCAAGAGTCAATGATTTTAAATGAAAAGGGAAGGGAGTCAGAGGAAGATAAAACGTACGTTTTATCTTCTCAGGATAAAACGAACGTTCTCCCTCCATCTACAAAAAAGCACTGCTTGCTGCACAGGCCATTTGAAATGTGACAAAGAAGTTCTTGCCCATCCCAATGGGAAGGCGCAGTCAACCAAGTAAGGCATACATGGGCACATGATAAAAACACAGGCACTCGTGGACAGAGGCACCTTTAGGTCACGTGTGCACATGATAAAAACACAGGCACCCATGGACAAAGAGGCACCTTTAGGTCATGTGGGGCAGGCTTCGAAAGGAAGAGGTTCAGGGTTGTATGCAGACTGTACTTCAGAACTACCCTTCCACCCCCAACCCCAGCCAAACCCAGAAACTGAACTTGTTCAAAATTAACACAGTGTCCCAGAATTGTAAAGACCTGATTCAAGTCTCTGAATATCCAACCCAAACCTCTCAGATATTTTTAAACAACAAGAAAAAAGGCAAACACAAAATCCATCTTAGAAATAATACCAAAAAACATAAAGGCAACAACCACATTACATAATGAGAAAGAAACATTTAAATGTCCCTATAAGGAAAATGTACACATGTTAAAATACATTATATAAGGCAGTGGAGAACAGAAGTCCCAGGCAGCTAATCTCCTGTTGTTTCCATCTCGGAGCTCGGAAGGGAAACCAAATGTTAAGGCCTGGCCCAGGGCTCCCTTGGAGGTTCCATAATATTCCTATTTCTCAGTTCCTCAGTCATCTCTCCTGGGGAACCCTGGTTGGGGGGAAGCATCCAAAGCCCATCAGATACCTTTTCATTGTCAATGTGGACAACATCTTTGGCTCCAGGATCTTCCTCCCACAACGGGGGCCCTTTTGGATCCTTCAGAAAGGCCACTATGGACTGAGGAAAAGGAGAGAGAAGGGAAAACTCATTTTAGCCAGGAAAAAAGGAGGTAAGGGGATCAGAAACCTGTCCCATCCCCTACCTGGAGACTACAGTGCCTGAAACCGGAGGCACACAGCCTATGGGCAAACGACTGGGGTGTGCCATGCCATCACCCACTGGCAGCACTGCTAAGCACCCTAAAAATGCATCCCACATGACACTAACTCTGGTCCACTGACACCTACGAAGCTTCTTCAGGGACAAGAGAGAAAGTTCGAGACAACTAGTTGGCTTATTCAAAACAGAGGCACATGCTTCTAATAAATCTCATCTCTTCCAAAAAGTCTCCCTGACCAGTTTGAATAAAGGTCTCCAGTCACGTGCGATGTAAGATACTTACACATTCACACAGCCATTAAAACTGTCAATGGCATAAGCAAGTTAATCACACCTGCTTGTAACCTGCTTGGTATTTCATGATCTAAACTGGTTTGGGAGTGCATTAAATCCTCATCACCCTCTCTGGGACACAAGTGGGAAGCCCCCCAAGGCAGGGTGCTCATAACTGTGGCCCCCTGGTTGCTGGACTTCTCTCCTTAGACACTTTTCTAGACGGACCAAGACCTTCAGGATAAAGGGCTTAACTAGCCTTTGTCTTGTGGACAACTGATTCAGCTCTCTGCTCCCCTTGGGCAGGACACACATGGAGCAGGAATGTGGGGGGGTGGGGGGTGGACACGTCCCTTTGCTCCCCTCCCCACCAGCCACACGACGGAAGCTGCATTCCCTTCACTTTCAAACAGTCATCTGAGAAATGCCGCTCAAAGCCTCTGAGAGCCAGGACCAGGTACCAAAAACCAGCTGAGCCTCCCTCCAACCCTGGAGAGGTGGCCTCCTTGTCATCAGACAAGCCCTCAGTGTTCTGCAACTGGATGCAAGATTCCATTACATCTACCCGCTTTGAGCACGCTCCTGTGAGCAGATGATGAGCTAGGTGTGCCACGTGTGTGCTGGGAAGGGAGGGAGGTCTGTGGTGAGGACAGAAAAACCCCCGAGTGAGGCTGTGCATCCAGCCCCCCACCGGTCACACACAGACGACCTGGGAGGCTTGCTATTTCTTAGAAATTCCTTTTTGGAAAGAGCTCTGTGGGAGAGTGGGAGTCAGCCAGGACTTCGCAGAATTTCATTCAGATAGTGGTCCCTGTCTGTCCAAACAGAGCTATGAAATGCCTGCTGGCAAGAGAAGACGGCTATTCCTACCAGGCAGAGGCGGATCAGCCTTCTCTCAGCACCTTGTCAAAGCTTCACTGTGATGACAACAGCCAAAGTGAGGCCAGCAGCGCTGCCCTGAAAGCCCCACTCACCCACAGCCACAGGGCACGCCCACGAGCCATGTGATTAAGATGCTTATGGGAGCCCACCCGCCTGCTGTTCCAGAAAGCCTGGTGCAGATGCTATCAACTTAGGGTGCACCGTGGACCTCAACAGTCTGTGCAGCCCGAGACTCATGGGAAAACACTCCTTCCGATGTATGTATGCACAGTGTCTAGGGATAAGGTCCACAGCTTCCAGGAGATTCTCAGTAGCATAGGAACTCAAAGTAGGTAGGAACTACTGCCCTGGGGGGGTGGGGGGGTGGCACTCTTGGCCTGTGCCAGCACCAGCCGAGTTAAAGTACTAGCACCCCACCCCTGCCCGGCATCAAGGCCCCTTCTGAACAAGGGTACAGCAACAACAGCCAGACTGTGCACCCACCCTACCGGGGGACTCCTCCATCTTCCCAGAGATAGAAGCTCAGGAGAAACCCTGAAGGGAAAACGGACCCGAGACCAGGGAGGGCTTTGCTCACGGCTGCTCCCCCTGAGAACCTGGAGCTGTCGGGCAGCCATGGGGAGCTCCACCATCACACCCCCCTACCCTAGAGAACCCCAGGGACTCCTCCCCAGTCCTTGATGGTCCCATGGGCTTCAGGGACCCTGGGACCAAGGATGCCCTGTCCCCATCTATGACCCTGACCCTGTACCATGCTCAGCCACTTCTCCAGCTCCTTGATGCCAAGATCACAGGCAGGATGGGAGTGAGCAGATCCCATACACCTGGTCTTTGTGAGAAGGTGGACAGAAGCCAGGACTCAGACTCCCCGACCCAGGCAGGTCCAGACCACCTACCTGGGTGTCTCTCCTGCCACTGCAGTTCTGAGAAGCTGCTATTCCCTGCTCCTCAAGCCCCGGACGGACTCCTCAGAGGGCCAGCTAAATATACACTGAACACAACCTCCAGACACAAAACAAAAAGCCCCGCCGCCTCTATCAGCAATGCCCCCACACCACCCAGCTTCCACATCTGAGGCGTACGTGTTACCACTTCAGCTGACATCTTAACACAGAATAAGAGGGGTTAAGCAACTCTAGTTGGTAGAATTATCTCTAAGTGTCTAAGTGGGTGTTAAGATGATGAGTAATCAGGCTGAGTCTGTATTAAGTAAAAGCTGCGGCAACTTAAAAAAAAACAAGATTTAATGGATAAACAAGAAATGACCAAGGAGGTAGGGGGAGAGAGGCAGAGGGAGAAGGGCATGGACAGCCACACAAACAGATGGACAGACAGAAAAGAATGGAAGGAAACAGATGGAAAGAGAGAGGAGCCCAGGGTCTAATGCAGTCTAAGCACGAGAATCAGAGAGGGTGGGTTCAACATATGCTGCGACAGAAGGAACACATGGCCCTAGCCAGGGCAGGGGCTGCCGCCTGGACCAGAGCAGGAGAAGAATGATCTGAGGGAGGGAACACGAAGGAGGAGAACCAAGGGCAGTGGAAGGACTCGGGCCCCGGAGAGCTGCCAGGGGATACAGGATAACACCTGCAGGGCAGAGAATCTCCATCCTTATTTTCACTGACGCTTTTCTATCTCTTTTTGAATTGGATTTGTAGCCGAGAATGGCTCAGTGACGTGGGCATCTCGTCTGGACCCAGCTGCTGCCCTGCCCGGGTCCTGCATGCTGTGCTAACCTGGGCACCACTGGCCCCCTCAGGCCTATGGGCAGCCCCCAGGGACATGACTGCAGAGGTGAAGGAGGGCTCTGGACAGTTGAAGGGAGACTCTGGCCTCTGCAGAGGAGGGCATGATGTCAGATGTCTCACTGGACAGAGTGATGTCAGATGTCTCTCTCACTGAAAGAGTCATAAACTGTCTACCAAGCAGCGGGCCATCCCCTCTGGTTTCACAGCTACAAACTTCTCCAGGCATTCTGCTGACCTGTGTTCTACAGATGAGACTCCCTCAGATCACTCTGCCCTTCCTCCTCTGCTGAGAACAAGGCAGGGAAATTTACCTTAAACGTCACAGCTCGGTTATATTCAGTATGAAATGCACCATCCCTGTGAAAACACGAGAAAAAGGTGTTAATGTTAGGATTGGTTATGAAGACATGGGCTTCCCAGGTGGCACTAGTGGTAAAGAAGCTGCCTGCAGGAGACATAAGAGACTTGGGTTTGATCCCTGGGTAGGGAAGATTCCCTGGAGGAGGACATGGGAACCCACTCCAGTATTCTTGCCTGGAGAATCCCGGGGACAGAGGAGCTTGGTAGGCTACGGTCCACAGCATCACAAAAAGTCAGATATGACTTGGCACACACTCACCTGAAGACACTTAACCTTTAGATTTCCTGCAGAATCTTAGTAAGATTCAGCTGTTGAACACAGCTCAAGTTTTTTTTTTTAAGAAATAATTGTAAACACAAAAAACATCATTCTGAAATAAAATTAATCTCACTAAAAACTGTGGTTTGCAGAGAATACCAATGAAAGCTTTTAGTATTTATTTGGAAATTGGAAAAGTCCATGTGTACTTACTGGTAATGGAATAATTCAACCTTTTTGTCCTTTGCACTCAGGTCAACTTTCATCTTCTTGCACAATTTTCTACTTTCTGTGTCACTGAAAGACACAAATGTTGGGGAAAAGACACTTGTTACCTAAAGTCCTTGTGAAGGTTTTGACAGAGGAAAATCTGCTGGTGACCTAAGAGTAAAGGAGATAACTTAGGATTCTCAATAGCAAGTGAGGCCCTCACTACAAATGAGTTCTCAGAGAACTGGAGGAAGGAGGGAAACCAGCAGGATCTGGACTGATCTGGAAAGACAGAGGCAAGCAGATGGGGAGGACAGATCACTGCCTGTAAGGGGCCATCTGGTGGATCCAGACAAAGTAAGTTCCCTAAAAGCTTAGTGGGCAGGTGGCACATTTTAAGAAAAACAAGCTCAGGGGAGTGGTTCCCAATCCCGGCTGCTCATTAGAATCACCTGGGGGAAGTTTTCAAACATACTGATTCCCTGACCCTCTTGCAGACCATGACTCAGAAGCTCCACCTGTGGCCCCAGCGAGTTTTTTTTTTTTTAAACCTCTGATTTGCGGCATGTGCCACCACCAGACCAGGGTAGGAGAAAAATGTTCTATGATGTTGAAGGAGTTACAAAATCTGATCAGGTATTGATAAAAGCCAGAGAGAGAACAGCGAAAGGTTCAGTGAGGTGCTAGCGTCTGCAGGATCACACCCCTGCAGCCCTTCTAACGAGACGCGTCGGCTGGGTGCCATCCTCTGTTCCCCAAGTGCTTATGCATGACCCCTCTAATCTTGCTTCCCATTCTGTTAGACCTCTGATCTCAAAACGTGGTCCCTGGACCAGCAGTATCACCACAGCCCAGGAGCCTGTCAGAAGTGCAAATTCTCAGCTCCTTCCCAGACCTATTCAATCAAAACGCCCAGCGGGTCCTCATGCAACCGTGTTTTAAGGAGGTTCCCAGGTGATCTGATGCCTGCTGCTACCCTGCCTGGCTCTCCCTCATCTCTCCAACCCCTCTCCCACCCCCATGAGGCTCGGTTTCCCCTGTGCCCTGCACCAGTCCCCTCAGAGACCTCACCTGCTCTCGCAGCCTCCCTATGACCTCACCACACTCAGCCAAGTCTTCCCAACTTCCAACCAGAGGCAACCAGCTACCCCACTCATACGGCCCTGCTCCTCATGCCAGGACCCTCTCCCCACATCTCAGTGGACTCAGTGAGGGTCTCTCAGCAGCCCCCCCACCCTGCACCAATCCCAGCTGACTACACTGCTGCTGCTGCTGAGTCACTTCAGTTGCGTCCGACTCTGTGTGACCCCATAGACGACAGCCCACCAGGCTTCCCCGTCCCTGGGATTCTCCAGGCAAGAACACTGGAGTGGGTACACACTGCATGAGAAAATTTGCTCTGCCTGGTATGACCACCACCTGAGGGAAGTCCTGTCAGCTCCCACCTGTTCACCTTTGACAGCCATCAGCTTCACACAGCTGTGCACCAGCCCTGGAGCAGATGGACTAATTACACCATTCAGCTCAATTCTAAAAGCCACACTCACAATGGACAGGCAACACTATGGAACCTCATTTCAAGTGTGAATATGCAATTTGCAATTCAAGAAGCATGTCTTACCGGCCAGGTGCGTGGGTTGGAGAGGGTGTGTCAGGCACACTCAGGGACCCCCCGAAACCTCCACACCATCCCTCCCTACGCAGTCCTGCTTGTAGTGGCCATCACTGTAGCCCCTGCAGCTTCTAGCCACAACCCTGCCCCAGCTCACAGAGAACTCAAGAAACGCTCAATGATCTCAGGAAGGAAGGCTAATGACGCAGCCATGGCTGGTCCCCCAGGGAGGTGAGAATCTTTTAAGATAGGGAGTCCAGAGAGGACAGAGAAGCTGGGGTGCGGAGGGGACCCAGAAGGGCCAAGAGCGTGGGGGCCTGTAAGGTGCAGCCACGAAGCCACGCACCCACTGACGGTGGTGATTACCGTCTAGTCTGCCCTGTCCCACACGTGCTCTGTGGTGAAGCCACATGGACAGGCAGCAGGGTCTGTTTGACAACTGTGTCCGAGGTGCCCTTTCCGTGCCCCAAGGAAGACGAGAGGGCTCAACTGGGATGTTTACAACCATTCCCTTGGCACTTTCCCTGTCCGGATTTGTTCTGCTTTATGCAACGATTTCTGGGACCACCTACTGTCCACTCAAACATGACAACAAATAGCGGCTATGGCAGAAACCAGGTTCAGGTACCTGCCGCACCCTTGCCCTATGCTAGCATCCAGCAGGGGCGCCCAGACTGCAAGGCAGCCTCACACCAGCGCTCTCCTCATGGAGCCTGGCTGGCAGCCTCTTCCTGTGATTTTATGAAGCAAAGAGAGGAGAGACGGGGCCTAGTCTTTGCAACCCCAACCCCGGCTGGCTGTGCAGAAAAAACCTACTCCTTGGGAAAAAGCCTTGCTGTCCCGGGGAATCCAGGCCAGGCTTAGGAGTATTGTCCCAAAGCAGCTGGCTGGGCTGGGTGGAGCTTTGGGGGTGGGCATGGAGGTTCCTCTCAGGCATGTCCAGCCCCGCCCGCTGCCAGCCTAGGACCCCATGACCCTCCAGCAACCACAACTCCATCTTGGCCACAGGATCCCTCAGGCCGACTCTGCAACCCTCTCCTCTCCTCTGCGTCACACACCCCCACCCCCACGCCCCCCCACACACACACAGCGCGCGCAGGCACCCAGGACGGTGGGTGGGGAGCCCGCTTCCCAACCTCTATGAGCACCTCTGTTCTCAGATCCCAGCGCCTCAGCCCCCCTCATCTGGCACTGCCGCCCGCCCTTCCCCACTGGCTCTCTGCCCTTCCCCCAATATGTCCACTGACTGTCAGCCCCATCAGAAAGGTTTGCTCCACCAAGCCGATGGCTTTGTTTTGTTCATGGCTGGTTCCCCAGGGTTACAACGGCTGAGGGCACATAGCAGGCGCTCTATAAATAGCCTGAGTGAGTGAGTGAGTGATGCTGGCTGTCGTGCTGGGATGAGGCGCTCATGGCTGGCTCTCTGGGCTCTGCCTACTTAGCTCCAGGAATCCTGCCAGGTGACAATTCCTGACAGTGCGCTTTCAGATCAGCTCCCCTCCGTCCTATGATTCTGACTCTCAGAGTGTGTATGTGTGTGTGTGTGCACATATGCACTAACTGTGCAGTACACGAAAAGTCGTAAGAGTTCAAGAAGGGGAGAAATTACCCAAGTTCAGGGACTTAAAAGGATCTGGGTTGATAGATTTCGCAGTTAACTGTGCTCCCGCCCTTCCCTAGCCAATGACTAATGCTCTGGCGGGGAAGGAGACAAAGGCAGACAACAGGGAATGAGCTGCTTTGCTGGGATGAGAGGGAGGGGACAACCACAGAAAGTGACTGGCAGTGCAGAGGTCTTCACCTGTCACTCCCCAGACTGTCCTGCAGGAACCAGCCTTCTCTGCTGGCTCCTCACCATCCTCTGCCTGGTTACTGGTTACTCACCCCGACCTGCCACATCCCCTCTTCCCCCGCCTCCCTGGACTCTGCTCTACAGAGAATGTGGAGGAAGATCACTGAAGCCTTTTCACACTTCCCTCCCTATCCCCAGCCCAGACAGACAGCCCAGTGTTTTTGTTCAACTTTGTTGTGGGTCGCTGGCCAGCAGTGCAGAGAGTGGCTGCAGGTATACAGTGCTGTGCTTACTAGATCTGCACGTGCAATGAGGATCATTCAAGAGACCCACCAGAGATAAAAGGTGAGAGGGTGAGAGCAGAAGAGGGAGAAGTAAGGTGCTGGAGGCTCTGCAAGGGGGTACTCGACTTACAGAAGTCACAGCCTAAGTAGGAAATCCTCCCGCAGTGGCCGCCAGCTGCAGCGACTGGGCATCTAGGTCTGGCTCTGCCACTAGCCAGCCTGTGACCTCCAGCAGGACCCTGGTTCCCCAGCTGCAAAATGCAGAGCTGTCACACAAGCTGGACAGAGCTTTCCATCCCCCTATGGGGTCAAGTATTACTAAAACACCAAGGCAGGCTGCCTGCATCCTGACGGATGAACCAGCAGCCAGAAGCCAGGACAGATGGTGGAGATTCAAAAAAGATCTGAACCTCCATCATCTCTCTCCTAACTCACGATCAGATCCTCGCTTGGCCAGGCAACAACCTTACATCCACTCAAACCCTGGGCAGCCTCCTGCAGCAGGCAGAAAGCAGACTATAAGGATCCCCAGCTTGTCTTGGACACTGTGTGCCCTTGGCCCACTCAGCCTTCCTGGGGTCCGTTTCCCCACCAAAGAAGAGACCCTATCTGCTGGGTCTAACACGGCAGGATTCTGAGCAGATGTACCTGTGACCCTGAGGGTGAGAAGGAGAGGAAAGGTGGGACATGTTCCCCCCTTCAGAGACATGAAGAAAATGAAAGATGAGTGAGTGAGCAAGAAACAGCATCAGAGTGACTTGTAGAGGACGACATGGAAGGAAGGGGTTGGAGGACAAAGCCGGGAGACAGAGAACAGCCCTGGAAGAGCTAGGCCTCCAGTTTGCCAGGACCTGGGGGGCTGGTCATTAGCCCTGCTGACAACGGGACTCCCACAGCAGGATCCTCCCAGGTCTGCCTGTCCTCCTGGGTACGACCTCAAGAAGGCACCTGATCGAGCATGAATCACCCAGCAGAGCTCATAAGAGAGACAGGACACAAGAAAGAGGAGTGTGTCATCCCATCCTCCACCTGCTTCCCCAGCCCAGCAGTTCTGGAGGGGACACAGAGCCCTCATGAGAGCATGGCAGCATGCCAGGAGGTGTCTGAAGCTACAACAAAAGCACGACAACCGTTTCTGGAAGCCCACTTTATATCCCATGGTAATTCCACATGCTTACATGTAAAGGAGCAAATAATTTCTGGAAGAAAACATGGGCTTCAAAATATGTTATGCCTGCCCTGGCAGGCCCCCCCATCTCGGATCTGGGAAGCCAGTGCTGCTCCTGGAGAAAGACAGCAGATGGGAGAATGAGAGCGGGGAAGGAGGAAAATGCCGTAACATAATGACCTTCACCCTCGGGAGAAGAAAGCGGCAAGCACCCCATAAGGCTGCCTCGGCCCAGTGAGAATCAGCCCCTGGAATCAGCACGCCGGGCACAGGTCCCGCCTGCTGGCTCCAGCTTTGCTGTCCAGACAGCAGCACTCCGAGCCAAGGCCGAGCCCGATGCCAGGCTGCAGAGCACGCAGGGAATACCAACTCCCTTACACACAACCCACTTAAGAGCTGAACAAGTACCACCAGCCAACCCGAGTGTGGCTGCTGAGATCTGAGCCAGGAGGTAGAGTGAGGGAAAGGGAGAGCTGACAGGTCCCTGGACGGAGGCCAGAAAGCCTACAGACACCTCAGAGCAACAAGTTACGGGCCCGGGGCCTGGGAGAAAACCGGCAGAGAAGGGTGTGTGTGGCTGTCGGTGTGCAGGCAGGGGTAGGGAGGAAAGAGCCTGAAAAGCAAGGAAAAGAGAAGAAATATCCACATAGAGAAGAGAGGAGGAAAAAGACCAAAAGAATGGGCAGGGACCAGAGAAAGGAAGAGGCAAGAGAAACCATCAAAGGAGAGGAACAGAGGAGGAGAGAGGCTGAGAGGGAAGGACAGGAGGGATGTCAGAGGCAGATACCTAGGGTGGGGAAAGGCATGAAGACCAGAAGACACACCCTCCCACACACTTAGATGAATACACGTGCCTTCATGTGCATACATACAGGCACCTATGTGTACGCATGTAAGAGCCTGGTAGCTCCAGAATGTTCTCAACCAGGCTATGTAGGGATGAGAGCAACTTGGAAGACTCAACTCCATGTTTCACCCAAGAGTAGACTGAAGCCCAGAGACAGGCAGTGACTTGCCAAAGGTCACACAGCTATTTGCTGTCAGAGCCTAGGCTCAAAGCCAGGCCTCAAACCTACAGTCCCACAAGTTTCACAGCACCCCATAGTTCTTAAGGGTCCAAACAGAACAGCCTGTGCACTGCAGCTGACTCATCTCTCTTCAGAAGCATCCTCACAATGACCAAGGGGTCCTCACCCAAGGAAAAGCTCTTGAAGACAAATACATCATCTCCCTCCCTCCAGCTTCTTGATGCCCTAACAAACTGGCCCAGATGAAAAATAAAAAGAGTAGAATGGGATCTCAGATTTAAATTCTATTCTACAAAGAACTTTCATTTACCTGATCCTCACCACGGACCCAGAAAGAAAGCAGACTATGTATTATTGTTCCGTTTACAGATGAGTAAACAGATTCAGGGTAAGCGACCTGGCCAGGGTCACTGGGCTACTAAGCAGCTGAGCTGACCCTTCAGCCAGGGGCTGTGTCATTACAGCACACACTCTACAGACTCCCCACCCTGGAGCACTGTCTTCTCTCCCCCAGATGCCCCCTGGCCCCCTCACCTGCCTTCTAAAGGAGGAAAGCAGAGGGGCCATCATCCCATCGCAAGACCCGGCATCCCTATTCTGCCTCCATCCCTTCGCTGGCAAGGCGGGACGCAGAGGTGGGGAACCACATGCAGCAGGGCCCGTGCAAGGGCAGCCGTGCTCCGGCTGTTCGCCTGTGGTCCCCGCTCACACGCCTGCAGAGCAGAGGAGAGCCCTCGCCGGAGCATTTCTGCCCTTCCATCTGCCCACCCCAGGGGCATCTCATTCAGACCCAAGAACACAGCTGAGTGCTGTTAGGGCGACGGTTGAGAGCTGTCATCACAGGGCTTGGAAAGAACACACTGGGTTCCCCTAATGGTTTATGGGGCACGTTCAGAAATCTCTGAGCAGGAGCAGCTGACAGAAGGGGTTCTCCAGCTCACATCCATGGGGATCTCCCTGTGTAATGGTGATCCGTGCCCTGCCCCCCAGGGCGGCCCGCATGGACCAGAGCTCCCAGTTCTACCCCTGTGGTTGTTCTGGGGAAGATTTAGTTGTATCCTACCTCTGATATTCTGGCTTCCAACATCATCCATTATAGCTCCATAATCCACCTACTTATCTAAACTTTTAAAAGCTACTTAATATTTCAGCTTATGCCTCCTCTTAGAGGCATGAGTTGAGTAGCAATTATGTGAACAGTCAACCCTTTGTCTTCAGGTTACCTCTTTAAAGTCATAAGTTGCCCCCTAGATCTTCATCTTAGAGCATCAAGTCACAGGATTCTCTCTCCCAGTGGCACTTTTTATTGATTCCAGACATTATGTCTCCAAATGAGTCCCCAGTTCTCTTCTTCTTAGTCTGTCTTTACACACCAAGCCCAGTCCCATACAGTCCTGCCTGTCCAGGGAGCAAGGCAGGACTGTCACCTCCAGTCCCATCGGCCAGACAACCCAAGGGGCCACACCACAGGGAGCTGCCTGCAGGGAAGCCCCGGGCATGTGAAAGACTTGGTCCTCTGAAGGCTTGCCCCAAGTCTGAACTCAACCTCCTCTGTGAAGTTGTCTTCAACCTTTCTAGGCAGAATGAATGAAGTGACTGTAATCACCTGGCTAGATGTCTGCTGCCTCCTTGCACACTGCAATCCTCAAAGACACTATTAGCCAGGTCTGTGCCTCAAAGCACAGAGTAAGTGCTCAAGTGAATGGACCCAGGTGGATGGGGTTCATCCACCTAAACCAAGCTCTCCTGCCCACTTCCGCCACCTACAAGCCTGGGAAGAACTCCCTGTGATGAGGCTCCATTGGCTTGGTATGGAGATTACAGAACACCCTATCCCCTCTAACGGGCTCTATCACTTTGCCAGTCACACAGAGCAGTCCTGGTAAAATACAGGAGAGAGACACACCTGGGAGACAAGAACACTTCCAGACCCACTCTGAACTAGAAGCAACCAACAACTGAAATCTCGTCAACTGTTTAGTGAGCCATCTGTTCCATTAAACTGGTGTTTGAATCAATCGGGAGGTGTGAGGCCAGACAGGTGCGTGCACGCACGCACACGCGCACACACACACACACACACACACACACACACAGTACAGCAAACACTGCTTGACGAAGACGTCTTCTGCTCTCATTCAGTGCTTTGTCAAAATATGACTTTCTATCAGTTCTCTCCAATGACAGGCAGGACCAGCTTGAGGCTGCTGCTGCTAAGTCACTTCAGTTGTGTCCGACTCTGTGCGACCCCAGAGACGGCAGCCCACCAGGCTCCCCTGTCCCTGGGATTCTCCAGGCAAGAACACTGGAGTGGGTTGCCATTTCCTTCTCCAATGCATGAAAGTGAAAAGTGAAAGTGAAGTCGCTCTGTCGTGTCTGACTCTTAGCAGCCCCATGGACTACAGCCTACCAGGCTCCTCTGCAGCTTGAGGTTACCAACTTATAAAACAGTTGTGTCCCAGAAGTTTATTTGCAAAACAGCCACTGAGAACTTAGGTTGAAGAGGGAGACGACTGTACTAGAGTGGAGCCCCTAACAGCTCACGGAACCCACAGAGTAGTAAAAGGTTTGTGACTCAGGCAAGGACAGAGATATTAAAGGTTACAAAGACCCTTATGGGCCATGCAGGAAAAGAACTGCCATGTTCCCAGGAGAGCCCCACCTCGTCCCCGTACTAACAAAACTATAGTACTACCAAAACTATAGTACTACCTGTGATCCTCTCCCCTGCTCTTCCCAAACTCACGTTCCCAATAAACCCCACATCCAGGTGAGGACCCAGCGGCCCTGGGAACACCTCCTGTCCTCGATCAGAAGGACATGTAAATACTGGTGTCCACCCAGTGCAGTGCCTTGCAGGCAGACAGTGCTCAACAAACGTGCAAAGAACAAACCTATTCTTCCCGACCTTTTCCGTATGTTTCACTGTCTGTGTCTTTGCTCTGTTTTTGCCAATCTATGCCCAATTGGGAACTAATTATGTGACAAGAGGTGTGTGTATATAAATCCCAGCAGCAAAAGTGCTGAATGTGGAGAGATGTGGCAATTACTCCTAATGAGGAGAAGGAAGGGAAGCCGAAAACACCATGGACTTAAAACCCCCAAACTCAGAAGGATCTGAGGAGTTCAAAGCGCCCCCTTTGCCACACTCAGAAGGGGCCTCCTGCGGGCTGGCGTGTGATTCTGCCACCATGACAGTGACACAGAGTCTCTGGGAGGGGGCAGGGGCAGCAGGAGGAGGAGCAGCTCACAGCCTTGTCATCGGGACACATTGGGGTAGGGACACAGGCCAGAGCAAAGAGCTGGAAGGACTCAGCCACCTGTCCAGGACTGACCCGTGTGACGAAGCCACCTCGGAAGCCAGGGCAACAGACAGGTCTGCCAGCTGACTCCCAACTTGTGCCCTGTGGGCCCTGGAGACCCCCATGAAGGGCCTGGGCTGCGGGTAAAGCACATGGTTCTCAACGCAGATTCCCCCCATAAACGAGCCCACCAAGTGGCCCTGAAAATCATCTTGCCTCTTCGGGCATCAAGGCTCCTTCTGCCACCCTCTGAGAAGACAAAAATCAAGTGCATGACAACAGAGTAACAAGTAAAAGTACTATGTAAAAGGGAAGAAGAGGGATGGGGAAAGACAGGAGGGGGAGCCACACCTACCCTTCTCCAGCCCATAGCGGTCCTGCAGCATCACTGGGGGGTTTCGGGGGAGGGCGTCCTTCTGCAGTTGTCTCTCCATCATACCTCCTCTCCCAGAATATCAATCAGGAACAATTCCCACCCAACCTACCAGAGCCCACCCCTCGCCCTCCAGCCACCATGTCCCACGTCCCCAGGATCATACCCACAGTCCACCCAGCAGATGGTGCCTTGTCCTTTCACTGCCTGGGCGACAGTAGACAATAACTTGAGGTGACTTTCAGCTGCAGCTTCTGCAAAATAAACAAACAAATAAACACCTGTACCCAAGCACACTGCCCCCACCCCTGCCATCTTGCCTCGGCAAGGAAGGACGAGGCCAGTCCTAGAGGCGAGGTTCTGAGCACCAGCTAGAATGCATCCCTGTGGGCAACGGTTCTAACTGAGGACCATCCAGCTCTTCTCAGAAAGCCCCGCTCCCACAGGGGAGACCCTCACAGACGCAGAACCCGTCACCCCTCCTTCAAGCCACGTCTCACACCTCACTCTGCCGTCTCTCAGGTAGATCCTCAACTCCCTGTAGAATCTCTGACTCGTTACCTTTCTGGGACACACTTTGAAAATTCTATAACCAAACAATTACAGTTCTATAACTAAGCAGGCAACGAGTCTGCTGGTTCCACGCTTGCCTGACCTGGTGCCCAACCTGGGAACTGACAAGGGCAGGGACTAGACCCTTTCCTTCACCTGTGCATCACACACTCACCTAGGGGCTCTGCACAACACCGTGATTAAATGAGGTTTACCTGCGACTCTGGTCTCTGATGGACCGACGCTAAATGTACCCAAGTCACTCTCACAGCCTGCTTCCCCAGCCTGGCAGTACCCCGGGGGGGTCAGCTGCAGGACCACGGACTACGCCTCAGGGCCAGGCAGAGTGAGCGTGAGAAAGGACGAGGTGTCGGGGCAGAGCCCCTGGAATGTACGCTACAAGGGCAGGCTCTTAGACATGGAGCCCCTGTGGCCAGGATCGCCATGCCACCAGCCTGTGGTGCTCCACTGCGTGGTGGCTGTGGCCGGGCTGTCACGCTCCCCCATTGTCCCTGTTAGCTAGCTCCCTGGAAAGGGCCCCTATGCAGACACTGTGGGGACAGCAGGCTGCCGCCCTCACCCGCCAGAAACTGCATGATATGTTTCAAAGCCAAGCAGAAATGATATCTGAATTATTTGCCTCCTCAGATCTCCTTTTCTAGTGTGGATAATGGAAGCTGTTTGTGAACACAAAGCCTGCTGAGTCTTTTATGCAGTGAACAGAAAACATCCTTCAAGAGCCCTGCACAGAGCCACCCACAGAGGCCCTCCCTGAAACCCCTAGGCCAATGCGGGGGGTGGGGGGGGTGCGGGGGCTCAGCCGAGGTGGGAAAGGTCGTCCTCACCCTTCAGACTGGGATCGGGAGGCGGGGGAGGGAAACTTGAGTAGAGCACATGAAGCCCTCTCCCTAAGCCTGCCTTTCAGCCATGGAAAGGGAGGCACTGGCTAGGAAGAGGAGGGGAGAGAAGCCAGTGCTCCTGAAGCCACGGGAGGTCCCCAGTGTCAGGACAGGCCTGGGCAGGAGGCAGGAAGGTAAAATGACCACTGGGGTCCAAGCCCAGAGATCCAGACCAGGGAGGAGCCAGGTGCACAGGGCTGCTGAGAGCTCCACTGCCAAGAGGCAGGGACAGAGGTTGGGCCAGGGCAGAAGAGAAAACAAGAGCGCTCCCAGCCCCTCAGGCCCTGGGCTAGACACCTCACCTTCCCACTCTCTACTCTCCGCATCTTTTCCTGGTGGCTGAGCCTCCATCACTGCAGATTTTGCACGTTATTCCTGCCTCCAGCAGAGGAGGCCAGGCAAAAAAAGGGGACAGAGGGACCCGCCCTAGCGTCCCGCCTGAAGGACCTCAGGCCAGGCAGCTCCAATTTCCTCACTCGTAAACTGGACATCACCTGACAACCTGCACTGCCTCCTCACGCTGCTGCTGCTAAGTCGCTTCAGTCGTGTCTGACTCTGTGCGACCCCACAGATGGAAGCCCACCGGGCTCCCCCATCCCTGGGATTCTCCAGGCAAGAACACTGGAGTGGATTGCCATTTCCTTCTCCAATGCATGAAAGTGAAAAGTGAAAGTCAAGTCACTCAGTCGTGTCTGACCCTCAGCGATCCCATGGACTGCAGCCCACCAGTTTCCTCCGTCCATGGGATTTTCCAGGCAATAGTACTGGTGTGGGATGCCATTGCCTTCTCCGCCTCCCTCATGGCAAGGCAGCAAATGAGAGTGTGTCTCAGAAGTTCCTTGCAGAGCCCTTCTAAGAAGGTGAGCTTATGGGAAGGGGTGTGCACAGGGAAGAAAGTGAGCATGTTCCTGGGTGGGCTGACGACCCCCTAGCTCCAGGGGCACCCAAGATGTTGAGACACGCTTGTTCAGGGCCCTGGAGCCCAGGCCTCAGGAGCGACTCTTACTGCCCCCTGCCTCAGTTTCCCCCATTCCCAACAGAAAAACAATCCCTGGGAGCGTGTGCCAGGCCCTCAGAACGGCATGGGCCAGCACGTGCCGGGTGTGTGGAGGACGCAGGCCTCAGGAGGGACACGCGTCTATCCAGAAGATCCATCAGCACCACCACCTCCCTGCTCCCGCCCTGGGCTGGGTGTCGAGTATGAACTGCTGAGAGAGCTGTGCCGGAACTGGCCCCGACTACCGGCTACTGCTTCTCTGGGGCACAGAAAACTTGGCATCCTTGAGGGCAGCAAGAACACTTAACTCTGCTGGAACAGTGTCAAGTCAGATGTTCGAAGTCGCAGCCAAGAGCTGAGCAAACCTCTCCGTCTATGATGCCCTCTCCAGCCTCAAGGTCAGAAGAAGCAAACCGCTATTTCCACCCCACACTGAGCGCGGAGCCCACTCCAAACTCAGTCTCTTGTTCTGACCCCAGAGCGAGACAGACTGGGGCCAGGCAAGGCCAGGACTGCCAGCCTGGGTGTGTGCCCCCATGCCTGGGGCATCAGCTGGAGACAGGCTGGGCCAGTCAGTCAGTTAATCCA
>NW_011494604.1:1056743-1083417 GCF_000754665.1 Bison bison bison | reverse complement strand
CCTCCTTCACACACATTTCGTCTCCCTCCTGAGGCACTGAGGGACTCCAGGGGGCTTTTCCTAAGGAACCCTGGTAAAAGGAACTAAAATAACCTCTTAGGGATCCAAAGCAGCAGCACTAATGCCCCTTCGTCAGGACCCTCGGTGAGCAGTTTTTAGTCCTGGGGTCTCTGCCTCCCATCTCTGCCCCCGCTCCTTCCTTTCTATCCCACTGCATCCCTGACCACGGCCCCAAGGCCAGGAGAGGCACTCACCAGATTTGGAGTAAAGCACCAGTACATTATTCCGGGTCCTGAGAAGTTTTTTCAAGTCCTTGGGGTCAGAGATTCTCTCGATGAGTGAGGAGAACTTTGCGGAGGACAGCCACGTCGGCAGGACCACCTGGGGATCAAGGAGCCAAGGACCGTGAGTCCCAAGTCCCAGTGGGCCCGAGGACAAGAAGCACCCCCAGATGTGTTGCCCCTAGGCACAACTGACTGGGGAGGGATAAGGTACAACCCTCCTCTCAACCCAACACCTGCCTTTTGCCTCACCCCCTCTCCAAATCCCAGGCAGCACTAGTGGTAAAGAAGCCGCCTGCCAATGCAGGAGACCCGGGTTCCATCCCTGGGTTGGGAAGATCCCCTGGAGGAGGGCATGGCGAGCCACTCCAGTATTCTTGCCTAGAGAATCCCATGGGCAGAGGAGCCTGGAGCACCACAGTCCACAGGGTCACAAAGAGTGGGACACGACTAAAACAACTTAGCACTCACGCACGTACTCTCCAAGTAGCACCCCTCCCACAGGGACTCTTCCAGCCCACTCCCAGCCACCAGCTCCCCCTTCCTCTTCGTGCACTTTTTGTATGAGGCCATACGGACTGCATGGGTGCATAAGCATGCTGCATGGACGTTCCTGCCACCCTTTCAATCAAGACCTCTCTGCGAGGTCAAGGTCTGTACTCTGCCCTGCCCTCAAATGTCACACAGTGGAGCAATGTGAAAACTCCATCCCGCCTAGAAGCACCAAAGCCCCAAATCCACAGAGAAGTATGATCGCCTCTTAATGTGATCCCATTCAGGATGGGAATGAATGGGTGGGTGAGGGGTTTTCCACTTCCCCCACTTAGCTAATGGTCTAAGGAGACCAGCCAACAAGAAACAAGCCAATTCTCCCACAGAAAACCCTGAACACCTTGGGCCCTGGAAGTACCAGGTCCTGCTGCAGGCATGAGAGGTGGGCTGAAAGCAGGAGCAGGGACGGGGAGGCTGTTAAATGTCTGAACAAAACTGTGACACAGCAGAGCCCCTCACCCACACAGCCGGCCAACAGGCCCCTGCACAGCCAGCAAAGAATACCGCGGTTAACACCTGGAGAGACGGAATAAGAAACGCTCTGCCAGGAGACACCAGGCAGGGTGCAGACAAACTGAACCTTGAGATCACCCATCTTCTCTAGGCCTCTACCCCTCAGCACCTTCCCCTCCCTCTTCCAGAATGTTGCTAACCTAGTCCCCCCAAGAG
Source organism: Bison bison bison (assembly GCF_000754665.1). Classification (NCBI taxonomy): domain Eukaryota; kingdom Metazoa; phylum Chordata; class Mammalia; order Artiodactyla; family Bovidae; genus Bison; species Bison bison. Next base: position 1,081,915 of record NW_011494604.1, on the reverse strand, counting down.
GGTTCTGGAGGAGGAATGTAGTAAGAAGAGGCAACTACAGATTATCCGATGCGCTTGATCTTATAGATCAGTTAGTTTGACCAAAGTTGCATAGCTAATAAGAAGCAGGGCTAGCATCTGAACCCCCGTCTCTCTATGTGACCCCAGGTCCTCTTAGGCCATTGCCTCTTTGTAGCCAGAAGTCTTGCATTGAGTCTGAGCTCCACTCAATAGCGAAGATGCCCAGGCAACATCACTCAACCTTCTACAGACTTAGTGCTTCGCATCCAATGTGGACATAATGATACCTCCCCTCGTGGGACAGCTGTGAGGATGAAAGGGGGTAACTTATTGAACATGCCTTATAAATCATACAGCACTCTAACAGCACCAGTTACTGTAATATATAATGTAAATTTCCATCTCAGCAGAGTAGAAGACAGAAATGTGTCCATATTCTAGTGCTTCTAAATATAATCTGCCATTGGATGCAACTTAACCTTCTCCACAGAGTAAAACCATCAGAAGGAGTTGTCCAGGAATGCTTTTTCCTTTATTCTGCCCTGGCAGGATGTGCGCAATGCCTGAGGACCCCCCGCCTTCACACAGCAGCTTTGAGACTACACCAAAAAGTCCACTCCACCTTATTATTACATGTTGTTCCAGAAAGGTCCATAACAAAATGCACATGGTTAAAAGAAAAAAAGAAAAGAATCTGTTGGAAAAACATGTTGATGCTGCTGTTTTTAATCCTCAAATAATCTGGGTAGTCAATAGAAACAACTGCCCTTGACCAGTGCCTCAGAACTCTGACCCGCAGATCAGCGCTCCTGAGAGGCACCTGCATTTCTGGACTGGGGGGTCAGGAAAGGGGAAGGGATGGCGGGCCCTGTGCCCACCTGCCCAGGCAGCACAGCAGCATTCCGCTGGGCCAAGCGACAGCAAAGTGTCCACAGCAGAAACCACAAGAGCACCAAGTCTCAAGGCTTATCCACAGCTTCCTTCCTAGAAAGCCCAGTGAATCCCTCAGGTCATCTAACGGTTATATTCTAACCAACAGCTACTCTCAGAGTACACAAACCACCGAAGCCTCTGCCCCAGCATTCACCCTCACACAGCAGACAGCTTCAGGTCTACCAGAAATACACTGAGGCTGGAGCTTAAACGTAGCACTGTCTGCAGCCGGCCTGGTTAAGAACTCTTTATGGAGGGTCCATCTCCTCCTCACCTTGCGCCATCCCTACTCCACTCCCTAAACTAGGAGCACCTGCCCCTTGAAAGCTCTTAGGATACGTTTGTCCAACACAATAAACATGACACACACGACTGCCACACACTTGACCTTTGCAGAGGTCCTCCGCTGGGAGCATGTTACAAGGTGAGTCTGTGACAGCTCTTGGGAGACCCAGAGGGAGCACGGAAACCAGACAGACCCAGGGCAGTCAGGGAGGGTCTGGGCTGGAGAGTGGTAGGAGAGGGCCGGTGGGGCCAGTCCAGGGTGGGTGGGGTGGGACCCTGAAAGCCTGGCTCGAAAGCCCCATCTGGCTGTGATCTCAGACTGGGCATCAGAAGGCTGGAGGTGAAGGGACTCCCCAGTGGGGCACCCAAGTAAAGAGAAATGGTTCACTCCAAGAGGCTCAAGAGAAAAACAACAGAACTCAATGACTATTCATCTGTAAGCAAGGGAGGAAGAGTAGAAGCCGAAATGACCCAAATGGAACAAAAATCAAAATTGCAAGAATGGAGAAGCAGAGAAGGCTTTTGTTTCTATTGAGGAAGGTGATAATGAGCTTAGGCACAGATATGTGGACAAGACACCCCACCGAGGTGTCCTCCAGACTGGAGAGTGAGACTCAGTGAAGTCTCAGAGGTCAGGGTCCAGAGGGAGAAGTGAGGAGGAGGAGGAGGAGGGACCAGGAGAAAAGTCAGGAAGAAGGCAGGAAGTACCACATCAACGCAGACCAGGGAGGAGACACACAGGCAAAGGCCAGGCCAAGTGCAGTGGGAGGCCAGGCTGCAGAGAGAAGCACACACATGCAGGAGCACAGGCGGCGCAGGGGCGGGAGAAGCGCGGGCTGTCTCCACCAAAGGCGGGGAGCCGCGTGGACGTTTGTGGGCACAGGAGAGGCAGGATTTGCCAGGAGAGGATTTGAAATAAAGGGAACAAGAGGAAAATAGTCAGGATAGGTAGATCCAGGGGAAATCAGGGGACTTGGTGTGCAAAGAGCTCAGATGCTCGCTTTAGTATCTCTGACAGGAGGGTAAGAGGCCCCTATATATGGCCTCAGACAGACCCTCACCTTAGCAAGCAACCACAGGGACAGGCAGGAGCACGGCCCTTTCCTCCCTCCTCTAAACGAAGGGGACTCTCCTCCAGCCGCTTAGCATTCTCCTTTCTCCTCCGCTTCAGTCTAACCTTTCCAGCATGCACACTCCTTCCCTCCCTTAAGATGCAGCTCCAGGGAGCCCTGGATAGCCCTGCCAAGAGCCTTCCTGCAGACTTCATAAGTCACAACCCACAAACCTTGATAACAATAACTAAGGCGACAATAACAATGTTAATGATGCACAAACTCTGTTTTGTCAAGCCCTCAGGAGGGGACACGGCAATGTGTGCGAAGGAAGCCAGCCACCATCCGAGCCAACCATGGAGCTGTTCCTGGGTTTGGCAGGCAAGCAGGCTCTTTACACCCTAAGTCTTTCACTTTGGAGGAAGAAGAGAAAAAAAAATCCCCTTCTGTTGCCTGTGCAAACTCCTTCTGACTTTCCCCCAATAATTGCTTTCTTTCTGCTCGCCAACCCCAGCCTTCACAGTATTTCCATCAGGGCTGAACTACCCCACCGGCTGGGCTGAGACCCATAAATCCTCCCCTGGGTGCAGGGCAGAACACACCTGGGAAGGACACTCCCTTCTACTGCTGGGGAACACGGGCCCCAAAACCAGGTCCCACTTGCATCAGAGAGCCAGTGCCCCCCATCAGAGTACTGATCCCAGAGCTCCCAAGCCCTGTCACAGCACCCTTCTCAGAACACCAGGACCCAGCATCAGAGAAGCAGTCTCCTCCACTCGAGCCCCTCCCCCAATCAGAGCACAAGGCACCTTGCAGAGCCCAGCAGCCACTCAGGGTGCCCAACACAAAGGCCCTCACCCCCACCCTCTACTACAGCTGGAGGCAATGGGGTCGAGGACGCTGGCTTCTCCCCTCACCTTCTGAATAGGTGTCTGCCCGTTTTAGGGCCTGCCGGACACAGGGGCCTCCAGCCAAGAAGCTTGCTCTCCTCCCCCTGTGGTCTCACCACCGCCAAGACACATGGGAAGAGCACTGTGTCTGGAGTCCAGGCAAACCTGGGCTCAAATCCAGGCACTGTCATTTACAGCAGGATGATCTGAGGGGTTACGAGTGTCACTTCCCCACCTACAAAGAGGAGAAGATAATACTGACACCTGCCTTGCAGTGTTGGCTAAGGATCAAACAAGGGGGTTAAACTACACAGAGAACCTAACGTTATGCTTGGCACACAGCACACAAGCCTCGTAATTATCTGTATTAGTACTATTAGTGAGACAAATCACAGGCAGAGCGAGGACAACAGGAGACCCAGCACCACCTTTTCCTCTTCAGGGCCCTGCCTGCAATCAGGCAGGACAGCACGTCCAAGCAGGAAGAAATGTGCACGTACACAAATCCAGCATCAGCACCGAGAATAACTACCCGGCTACACAGCACACGGAGGACGGTCCTTCCTGGCTTTGTGCCCATCTGCCCCTCCGGGACAAGTGGGCACTAGCCTCATCCTACAGATGAAGAAACTGAAGCTCAGAGAGGTTAATTTACTTACCATGGTCACACAGTAGGTCAAGTCACAGAGTTCGGGCCTCCCAGGTCCTGGCCAGAGGTAGTGGCTTACCTCTACCCCACAAGCTCCCTAGACTCACAGCACCTTAAGTGGACCCTTCCCAGAAGCACCTCCTTCCCGCGGTTGGGGGAAATCAAATCAACCAGGAAAAGACAAGATCTTCCAGAATGGGCAAGCAGGGTCCCAGCAGGGATTTACACCAACTCTCTACTTCCTGCAAGCCCAGAACACCTGCTGTTGGCCACCCTTCTCAAGACCCTGGGGCAGTCAGCCCAGATCTGCGGTTCATCAGAGGTGTGTGCAGAGTCTGGACTCCTTTCTGCCTCCTCTCATTCTCTCTAACACATCGCATCACAACTTCCGCTGTCTTCACTTAACCTCACCCACCATCACCACCAGGCTAGACACAGAGTCATGCAATTCTGGAAGATAACAGGAGACCAGTCCTTGCCACATTACACCCTCAGCTTTAAAAAGCTCCAGATCTCTGGGGTACATGCCAGCACCCTCACATTCTCTATAGCCCAGGAGGTTGTCTGTTGTTACAGATTCACTATTCAATGCAGATTATGAAGCCAGAGGTATTCAAGTATGTAAAAGCGACTTGCTAAAGGAGGAAGAGTTGAGGACAGAACTTTAACATTTAGGAAAAAGGGTGGAGGTGGGACTTGACCTTCTTTTTGCTCTGTCACCTGGAAAAAAGATAGCCTTCTTATGTTTGGAGCTGTGAAGAAACTGGTTTAATTTAGTGTAGCCCACATCTTACTCAAAATAGTTTTGAAATGTCAGAATCTAAGTCTAGACTCTTAGGAAGCTGGTGGTAAAGGGATCCAGGAATAAGGTTACAAACACATGACCTGAACCCCAGGTCAGAGAACCACAGCTGGCTGAATATTTGAGAGCTAGAGGTTTGGTAGCAAGAGTCAGAGACCCAGGTTTTGTGCTGGTTTTGATATTTACTGACTATGTGACTTTGGACAAGCCATGCCTCCTTCTCTGTGTCTTTCTCTGTAAAATGAAGGGGTTGAAAGTGATTTCCAAAGTCCTTTACAATTATGATATTCTGCAAACCTCATCTAGTGACCACTACCAGAGTACAGTGAGGTAATTATACCTCAAGAAGAAACTGCTGAGTTGCCTTGGGCATGTGGCCACCCACATTAAAAGTCAAACCTTTCAGTCTTCCCTGCATCAAGTGTGGCCCTGTGGCTAAATTCCAGCCCCTGGAATGTAAACCGAAGTGTTATGCGGCAACTTTTAGGAAGTGTCCCTAATAGACAGTCTAAGAGTTTTCTTAGTCCCTTCCTCCTTTCTGGAAAGATGGCTGGAACTCAAGCAGCTACCTTGAGACAATGAGGTGGAGTTCAGTTCAGTTCAGTTCAGTCGCTCAGTCGTGTCCAACTCTTTGCGACCCCATGAATTGCAGCATGCCAGGCCTCCCTGTCCATCACCAACTCCGGGAGTTCACTCAAACTCACGTCCATCGAGTCGGTGGTGCCATGCAGCCATCTCATCCTCTGTTATCCCCTTCTCTTACTGCCCTAAATCCCTCCCAGCATCAGAGTCTTTTCCAAGGAGTCAACTCTTCACATGAGGTGGCCAAAGTACTGGAGTTTCAGCTTTAGCATCATTCCTTCCAAAGAACACCCAGGACTGATCTCCTTTAGAATGGACTGGTTGGATCTCCTTGCAGTCCACGGGACTCTCAAGAGTCTTCTCCAACACCACAGTTCAAAAGCATCAATTCTTCAGCACTCAGCTTTCTTCACAGTCCAACTCTCACATACATACATGACTACTGGAAAAACCATAGCCTTGAAGGACTTGCTAAAGATGTAGAGTTATCAAAATAGAAGGCACCTGGGACTATGATACCACAGAGGAATACACTGGCCCTGGAACACCCCTTTCCAGACTTCTATGTGAGTGGAATAAAGAATCTCTTTGAGGCACTATCATTCTGGGTTTTCTGGCACACATGCAAATAGATCTTGAGTGCCTACTGAAACAAAAGCTTTAACTAGAAAGAAATATTAACAACTACTCAATTTGGGATACTTCAAGGCATCAAATCATGCATTATACTTTAGATCAACTGCTACAAGGAAGGAGACAGACTATCAAGGGTTTGATTTACTGTTTTCCTCCTAATTACTCGAGTTTCACTGCGCCTATTCCCATCCCAAGTATCTTGGTCACCTGGTGATGGCTACCCACAAATGAAAGAAAAACTAATAACTCTTCAGTTTCCCCACAACCCCAGCCCTTTACTATTAATAGTAAGGAAACCACTGCAGGAGACCAACAGGCCAGGACATCCCTCAGAGTTGAGCTGGGTTGGTTGGTTTCCAGATAGAAGACTCCTCTCAACATTTCTCCATGCCGTCTCCAGCCTCCAGAGCCAAGTACTCAAAATCTCCTGAGGCTGCTCAGCACGTTGGAGTCCGGAAGGTTGTGGAAACTAAACATGTTAATGCACAGAAGTCCATGTCCTACCATTTCATCTTGGACAGCTCCAGTCATTAGAAAGTTCCAATCCCTCCCCGTCCCAAGCCATTCTGCCTGCCCACCACACTCTGAAGACAGCAAACACATTCACTCTTAGGATTCTGTAGGTGAAATTCCCCAATTCCTCACGTGCCCCCAAGCCCCTCAATGTCCTGAATAGTCTGCCCTAGACGCACCCATGCTCCCAGTTCCCGGAGCTATCCCAAGGCCAGGAGTGGGGTGGCAGAGACTGAAGGGAGTAACGTGCCATATTACACTATAATTTACTTTTGGAAATAAATATCTATGCTTTCATAATTCAAAATACAGGAAATTAATCTCAACACCAATCTTGATTTTTGTATCACGGGTTTTAAAAAAAATTGAAAAACACCGTTAGTGAATCTCTTAAAACATGACACCTGACTGTCATATAGTGCTGGCAAAGACTTAAGCCAGTACAATTCTTTTGAAAAGCTATTTGGCACAATTAATCAAGTATCTTAAAAGCATTTCTGCTTCTCCACGTGGTAATTCCACTTTTGGGAATGTGTCCCAAGGAAATTCGCAGAGATTCTGACACATATCTGACTCACTCATTCTTACTCATAAGAGTCAAAAATTGTAAACAACTTAAATATCCAACATCGGGGGAACCGTTTCTTAGAATAAACCACTTGACAGGATGAAACAGGCATTTAAGAGATGTTTTCAAAGATTGTGCAGTGAAAAGATATTTGTTTTAATGTTAAGTTTTTAAAATAGAATTTAAAATGTACATGGTATGATTACAACTATACAGCCAATTATGCTAAGAAAATGACAGGAAGAAAAAGAAATTCACCAAAGTAAGGCTTTGTCCTTGAATAGATTTTATTCTTCTCCTTTGTGTATTTTTCTAACCATAAAAGGCATACCTGATACAAATACTTTTTTAAAATTACCATCATTTGGCTACCATCATGGAAACAATTAACAATCTCCAAGTATTTCTCCACTACAAGAAAACGTAACTTCATAGACGAGAAATCTGGCAGAGAACTCAACTAAGGGACCAACATTAACACCACCAGGAATGGGTCAAATGAACATATGTTTCCTGATAAAAGGTACCGAAGGAAGGGAAACATCATCCAAAACAAAACTGAGGGACATTCTTCAAAAATGCCAACGTCCCCAAAGGCAAAGACCGAGAAAGTGGCCCAGATTAAAGGAGATTAAAGAGACATGACAATTAATTTCAAATGCAACACGTGATTCTAGATCAAGTCCTGAGCCAAGTGCTACATTCCTGATTTTGACTGTTGTTCTCTGGTTATATAAGAGAATGTCCTTCCCTCTTAAGAAACAATAAAGTATTTATGGGACAAAGGAGAATTGTGTCTGTAAACTTTATATATGCAGAGGGAGAGTATGATAAATGTGATAAAATGTTAATATTTGTAGAATCGAGTGAAAGGAAGATGGAAATCCTTTATACTCTTCTTGCAGCTCTTCTCTATCTCAAAATTAGAGCTAGGGAAAAAACACCTAAAATAAGACAGAAAAAAAAAAAAAAAGAGAGATGCCCAGATGCCCAGAATACAACCAAATACTGCCCCCGCTCTTTCACAGGCCTCCTGATACCCTCGACCATCTATCTCAGCGTTCACTGGCACCTTCCCAAGCGAGAGCAGTGCTTATCTTCCCCTCTTCACTTTGAGCGGACTGACTGCTGGCTCCTCTGTTCACCTGACACGTAGTTTTTAATAAGAACTATTCTACAGAATCAGCAGAGAACTCTGCATGCAACGCATACCTAGAATGGCTCTGACGAGAGAGAAAAAGAGAGAGAGAGAGAAATGTTCATTTTTAAATACAGGTTAATTTATGCGCCTTAAATGGACAAATTGTAAGCATCTGTCACCAATCACCATGGCTAAATACCCTCTTCACAAGGAGCTAAGGCCTGACCTCAAACCAAGTTTGAAGATTTCACCACTGATATTTCCCAGTGTTCAAAAGTCCACCACCCAGCAGCCTTTGAAATAAAAATGAACACTGCCTGGATGGCACGTGCGTGCGTGCGTGTGTGTGTGTGCGTGTGTTTGTGTGGCAGAAAGACAGAAGCCTGGCCCTTGGAATGTGGACCCCTGACTAGCTGCAGCTGAGGAGCTAAATGCGCTAAAGAAAGAGAGGGAAACTGGAAAGCACTCAGCTGGGATAGAACCCAACCCGAGAGAGGACTCTTTAATCCCAACACCAAAGGTCTGGGGACGAGGCCATGATCATTCCAGGAGCTGTGAGTTTAGAGTGTTCATGTGTGCCCAGGAGCCAGCAAAACTGCTCACATGACTGTTCAGCTCATTCTCTTGACAAGTGAATTAAGTAGGTACTTTCATTATACCTAGTCTATAGATAAGGAAGCTAAAATGAAGAGTTAGAAACTTGCTCAACATTACCCGGCAAGTAGGTAGAAGCTCTGACCCGGACCCAAGATGAAGTGGAAAGACCAAGAGCCACGCACGTCTCACCACTTGCTCCCATGAATGCAAAGCCAGGTTATGTCTTATATTTTGCTTCCTTTAAAAACCACACCGTTGACGTGGGCTCCACAGTTTTCCCACCCATTTTCCGTGGCACAAACGTGACTGTCAACAAGGGGCAGTTCGGGGGCAGGACGACTGATCCAGGAGCTTATAAAAACAGGTTTTTTTATCCTGAAATTGCAACTGCAGTGCATTTAACCAGGACTTAAGTCCCTAAAGCTTTTAATGTTGTGGAAAACCTCTTCAAGAGCCAAGAGGGCTCTGGGCTGCTGCCAGCCTGGTGTGCCAGGCCTGCTAACGAGGAAGAGCTGGAGGAGGAAGCAGAGAAGTAGGCAGCAGGGCCCGAGGAAGAGCAGGTGAATTCCCACTCCGGAAACCCAACCCTGTCTCAAAGCTCCATTAATTGAAAAGAAAATAACAATTCAAGGGCTCATGACCCATGAGATACATCTGTGCTTTGACATACAGTATTTCACTCAATCCCCTAAAGCTGAGAGTTGAAATCAGTATTTTCTATCCCTCAGGCCTTAACCCAAGAGCAGAGTTATAAAATCACTTCAGTGGGTTACCACGAGCATTTTTTTTAAATAACAGTAAGAAGGAAACATCAGTGTGTACATTGGTAGCAAGACTGTGTATTCAGTGAAAAATCTGCAACTGTTATGTTCATATATAGATATATGTACTTGGTTATAAATGTAAAATGCAAAACTGTTCTTGCAGGAATTGCAGTAAAAATGTTTGAAAACCTGCTGTAAACAATCTGTGTGGGATGTGTACCATCCCTACTTTAGAGATGTGAAAACTGAGGTTCAAAGAAGTAAAGGCACTCAACTTAGGTGAAGCCTAAAACAGCAGAACCGGGACTCAGAGGTCTTCTAGGCACAGATCACAAGCTCTTGTCTTTGCTTGTCAATGCACACACTTCCCACTGATGTCCCGCAAGCTCTCTCCACTCCCCAGAGCTCCACCCAAACAAGACCTGAGAGGCCAGCAAGTCGGCTTCCCCTTCCAATCTAGCTACTGAGTGCAACCAACTGGAAAGAGCTTCAAGGACAGCGGGAGTCATCTCTTCTCTGCTACCTGTTGTGTACAATTCCCTCACTGCCCACAGAAAACAGCAAAAACGCCACATGCTCCAGCCAAGTGAGTCTCACAGCGTCACTGGTGTATGTGGCTCTTATCATGGGCAGACGTTGTGTCATGCCACTCGGCCCAAAGAGGCAACTCTGGCTGGCAAGATATGTCCACCACGTAAAATTAATGTTAGCTTGTAAACATCTCTGGTTTGTAGCTACACAACAGCAGTAAGTAAAAGCTTTCTGGAAAGATAGCTTTCTGGGCCTCATCCTTGAAGAAAATCATCTTGTGGGTCTGGAGAGACCAAGAATCCATTTTTACACATACCTCTTTGAGGTGGTTGGAGTCACAGCTGGGTTGGAAGGCCACTAACCCATCTTTCAAAAACCTCCTCTCTGGACCCCATACCACTCCCCACTCCTTCACAGCCAGAATTTTCCACCTCCCTCCTCCCCGTCTAAGCAGTCCTCAGCATCCCTCAGATCTGCCCCCACCACCAAAGAGGCTCCTGGTGGAGGTTCGGCAATGACCTCCATGTGGCTGACCCGACAGGCACCTCCACTTCTCCTTTTGCTCAGCCCCAGCACAACACACTTGGCCTCCCTTAACCCACTGCCACCATCCTGTAAATGCAGAAGTTCCTCAGGGCTCACTCAGTCCATCTTCTCTACCCGCCCCACACTGTCCCCTGGGGTACCCCACCTGAGCCGCACCCCTACATTAACAGCCCCACCCAGACCTCCCTTCTGAGTGCCACAACCTCACATTCTGCTCACTCCATGGCTCTTCAACAGGGATCCAGTATAATTTTCAAATTTAAAAACCCAATTTTCATGCAAAGATTGAGCATATTTCAAAGTGTTATTAACTCAATAAGGGGTCCACTAAAATGACAAAGCTAGGTCAAAAGAGGATGTAAGAAAGGAAAAAAAAAAGGTTAATAGAAATATTTTTTTAAAGAAGTTATAGGGAATTCCCTGGTGGTCCAGTGGTTAGGACTCCACACTTTCACTATTGGGGGAACTAAGATCCTGTAAGCCCACAGCCAAATTCTTTAAAAAAAAGATGTTATGATCGATGAAAAAAGGTATGATATGATTGTTAAATGAGATAAAAAGCCAGTTAATGTCCTGAAGACTCTCTCTTCCCTAACAGAAATCATCTGCATCCTTTCTAAGTTTACAGAGTATGGGTCTTAAGAAATAAAATCATAGTGACAATCCCTATGGGCTTCCTAGACAATGCTCCAGTGTGACATTAGAAAGTCATGAAATCGGATTTAATTTCCAAGTTTGGGGATAATTTTTCTTACACTGGGGGTCTGTGAATTTGGATGGGATCTTTATTTTCACTAATTTCACTGAAATTGTCTTCCCTTTATTATGAATGTAGGTAACCAATTACAGTAGCACTGACAACGTCCGTGACCTTGTCACCAATAGAAATCACATCTTCTCAGAACAAGAGGATTATTGCAGATATCTATGCTCATCACTACTTACAATTTATAGAAATTATCAACTCTGTCACTAGATCTTCCTACATGATGCATTAAAAAAAATACATACTATTTTGTCACAATTTGTTAAAATATTTTGATAACTATTTCAATATCACGGGTTTCTGCTATAATCATATGCATACTGTTTTATACATTTAAAAACATTTTTTTGAGAAAGGGTCCATAAGTCTTCAGAGAGGCCTTTTCTGACGCCCTGCAACAGGGTAGGGACTCTTGTTACACACGCTCTAACCACTTTATCTCCCTCCTTCTAGCACTTCCTACTTGAATTAAATAATAAATTAGTGGCCTCTCACCAGGCAGAGGGAGGAAGGGATGGTATCCATCCTTTTTATCAGTTTGTCCCCAATGCCTTGGCACAGTATATCTGGCTCATAAAAGAGTCTCATGAGGTGTCTGTTTAAAAAAAGATCTGTGGAATGAATGAACATGATATATGTAACATGCAGACGGTGGTCCATGTTCCTTTGAAATAAGGAGCATGTACAACACCCCGCCTGGCAACCCACTCCAGTGTTCTTGCCTGGAGAATCCCAGGGACGGGGGAGCCTGGTGGCTGCCGTCTATGGGGTCACACAGAGTCGGACACAACTGAAGTGACTTAGCATAGCATAGCATACAACACCCTGCCCAGGACCCAGCCAGGTCAGACTCCTTGGTGACAGCAAACGTGCTTGTTCCTCGGGAGCCTGCCCTACTTGGCCCTGGAGCAGAGCTTTCCAGCCAAGCCCACGACTTGGCTCAGAAGCTATATCACCCTTATGTTTAAGCCCCAGCATAAGCCCTCGACCTCGATCTCCATGAATACCTTCCAAGGCAAGGATTAAAGGATCTGCTCATGAATTAAAGACATTTGCTCATGCCAAGGTTAAAGGAATGGTGGGATTCTTTGCGGTGATGGATCTCTACTCCTGCCCCGGCCAGCTGTGAGGAGCGGGATACCCTGAAGCCGGGCACAGGCTCATGACCAGGCCATCTGGGCACAGAGCACACATCCAAGCTGGGGGCTCAGTATGACTTCAGGGAATAAAAAGATACAAAAAGGCTATTCCAACCCCACATCCCCAGCCCTCACCACATAACTGCAAAGCTAATTATTTAGAAGTGACTGTAAACTGGTGAATGGAATGAGGCCCTGATGGACGTAGGTGGTCACAGGGGACAGTTACCTAGAGCCCTGCAGGGAGGGTGATGAGAAGGGCAAGGAGGGTGGTCAGTGAGAGCCTGGCTGCGGCCCCGCCTCCCGTATTCAGGCCATCAGGGAGCTAAAGAGCAAGGATCACGGACACCCCAGGTAACCGGCTGGTGCTGCTATTTCAGAAAATAGCACCTGCCAAGGAGGCTGCTCAGTCAGATGACCCATTCATCTGTCTATGCCCTCCCCTTCCAGGCCATGTCCATCAATGGTCTCTCTCTCCCCACTCTCTGTCAACTTACCCATCCCTCTCTTGAAGTAACAGTACTCAACCAGCTCATCTCACCCAGCTCGTGTGGGATGCAGAACTACACAGACGTGAGATACACCGAAATACTTTGCAAGCCCTCTACAATGTACTAGGTGTTTTATAATTCTCATTGATAGGTCGATGGGAAGCCAGAGACTCAGGTCAGTGCTGCAGGATGGGCAAGGCACAGTGCTCCTTCCCTCTCCCACCAAGATGCCAGGTGTGGGGGAAACGAAAGGAGGGCAAGAAAACCACCAAAGTCCGGTAATGCAGGAGAACTTAGGCTCTCCTACACCCCGGGGGTTACTCTCTGGTCCACTGTCAGCCTCCCAAACCTACTACAACCACCAAGGGAAACACAAGAGCCTCACCAAACAAAACCACAAAGCTGGGGCAAACCCTCCAGGTAGGCAGTGTGGTTGGTATCTCCAGTCTCAAGAGAGGATCCACTTTCAGAAAAAAAGGGAAGAAGCAGAGCACTTAAACTCTTAGCCCTTCTGCGCACACACCCCCACACCCCCCACCCATCAGGAGGCTCTGAAGGGCCCAGTGCAGAGGGGCAAGGAGCCATCAGGACCTCGGCTCCAGGGACCCATGATGGCAAGAATCCAAGAATCCTATGGTTCAGCCCCCTACCCACGGCTCACAGCCTCCACTCACAGCCCCTCTGGCCCTTCACTGGCTTCCAGGCACCCCTTCTCCAACCACCCGAGGTGCCTGCCGGCTCCTATTTATTGGGCGTGCCCATGTGCCATGCGCTGTGCTGGGTGCTCCCTGTATTATTTCTGATCCTTTCTACTCTGCACAATGGGTATTATTACCACTGCTGACAAACAAGAAAATAGGCAGGGCCCAAGGTCACACAGCTCCTGAGTGTGGCTAAAAGCTCGTGTTCTTTCCGTAACATCACACTGGACTTCATCTTGTAGATAACAGAGAAGAAAGTAAGAGGAAGAAAGTGTTGTTTTGGGAAAATTAATCTAGTCTCTCCCGCTCCAACTCAACCCTGCACCGTGGCCTCACTGTTCTTGTTATTAAAAAGGGCAACTTTCATCATGTCTCTCCATTGCCTACAGATTTGAGTCCTGAAAGCTTTGCCAGGCATCTAAGGTTTTTTTTTTACTGGATTCACTTTTCTAGTCTTATTTCCCCAGCCCCAGACTCAAATCCTTCTGTCCATCTAGCCTCGTCCATTGCTCCTCATTGCCTACAATTCTGTCTTGGATTCCCTGCCTGCAACACTGATTCCTTCCAGCAAATACGGACCAGGGGTGACTGCATGTCAGGTTTGGGCGAGGTGCCAGCACACAGAGGATCCCCACTGTCACAGAGCCCAGGGTCTGCCCTCCTTGTGAGGCATAAGCTGGGGCCCTTCTCTGGTCGCTGGGTGCCCCAGAGGCTGACCCTGGATAGGATCCACAGCACCCTGTTTGCCGCTCCTAAGGCACCTGGCCATCCCCCCAACTCATGTGCCAGTTCTGTTTTAACACTTCCTCTGTAAAGTACTTATTTCTGTGGGAAAAGTGCACTCCAGGTTCCAAGCAGCATTATAATTGGCAATTAGGCCCCCAGGCCAGCCCACAAGAGCCTATTAAATATATAATGGTGTAGAACCTAAATTCGTATACATTAAAAGCTCTGCAGGAGAGATGGGGCAAACATCTGCTGCTCCCTGCACCTCCGCCCCCTGTCCCACCAGGTTCTGAGCTTCATGCCACCCTCAGGGGCAGAGGCCTGGGCAGTGGCGAGGGTGGAAGGAAGCAGGTGGGAGCTGGATGACATAGATGGAGTGGGAAGAATACCCATCTGTAATTCAGGAGCCTGGCTCTCACACCCGCCTTGTCTTTACAAACTTGGTGGCCTCACGTGGGTGAGTCCCTTCTCTCTCAAAGCCTCATTTTTCTCTTGTGAAATCAGAGAATTTTGAATTAGGTCAATAGTTCTCAGACTTCTGATGCTCACAGAGTAACAGGATGTATTTTAAAATATAGTTTAAATAATTAAAAAATATATTTTTAAAATATGTTAAAATATATTATGTATGTAACATACATATTTGAATTTAGATTTTATCAATCGAAGGCTTTTTTAAAAAATCACATTACAGTATCACTGCTTTCATCTTTTTTTCCAAAAGGACACTCTAAGCCACTCTCCCAGCACCCTCTCAATATGGATACCATGTCAGAGAAATTAAGTTTTTAAACTGGAAATATTTGGAATCATGAAAAAAAAAGAAAGAAAAAGTTCACCGTTGTTATTTTTCCCATTTGTCTATGAACCTGTGAAAAGGTCATCACAGGCCCACTCCAGGCCTTGGCCTGACACCGAGACCCTTGAGCAGGGTAAGGTCATGTCCTCCCAAGTTCTGGATGGAGACTATAGGACAGTCGGCATGGATGGCCTGAGGAAGGGCTGACTGCAGGGAGGAGCTAAGTGGGACAGCATGAAGGGCCAGGCAGCCACAGGCGTCGGGGACAGGACAGCCTGGCCCCCCCAGCTGCAGGCCCCAGGCAGGGACACCCAGCCTGGAAGGCTGGGACCAACTTGTCCAAGTGTTGACTGCACCTCTTTCCACGTCACAATGTTGGAAGACTGGGAGTCCCCAAAGAAACATTTTTTTTTAAGTTCCTTTACTAACTTCTGATTAAAAGCTAATGCACATTCATTAAATTCAAGAAAACTTGGGAAATATAAAAAAAGCCTAAACAAAGAAGTAAGCAAAAGTCACCCACAACTCTACCTTCCAGAGCAATCACTGTTGACATTTGGAGGTTTGGCTAATCCCTCACTTCTATAGCTAGCTTCAGCCACCCTGGGGTTCCGTTTTGTATCCCGCTTTTCCCCTAATTATCATACACAAGTACTTTTTCATGTCCTTAGATAGTCCTCATAAGCATTATAAAATATTTTGACAATAAATCCAGCATTCTAGCAAATACATACATCCTTTATAAACATCACTTTCCATGGTATGGGTAGGGCTACAAGTCATTTAAACATGGTGCTACTGTTAAGCATGTAAGCCACTTCCATATTTTTTTTTTTGCCACTTCCATATTTTTGCTACTGTAAAAAATAGGATGTGTGTACACCCCTGTCCATGAATCTCTGTAGACCCCTTCACACTTCTTTGCATTTCTTGGGTCACAGCCCAGTGCCCTGCACATCTCAGCTCTCAGTAAAGAATGAGTGAACAAAGAAACCCAATCCACTCCCAGGAGCTGGGGAACCCTTATCACATGGACACAGTTTATATTCACAGAGGCCCATCCTGGTGTCCGGCTTCCTCAGTGGCTCAGTGGTAAAGAATCTGCCTACAATGCGGGAGCTGCAGGAGACATGGGTTCGATCCCTGGGTTGGGAGATCCCTGGAGGAAGGCACAGCAATCTGCTCCAGTAATCTTGCCTGGAGAATCCCACGGACAGAGGAGCCTGGCAGGCTACAGTCCATAGGGTCGCAAAGACTTGGACACAACTGAAACAGCATAGCATGGCACCCTGGTGTCCACTCACCACTCATCACTGACTCTACACCTCAGTCTCACACCTGCTAAGCCAATCTTGGGCTTGGGGAAAGGAGAAAATGCCAATTCCTTGCTGATGACTCCCAGGTTCTAGTGCTCTCAGCAAACCTACCCACTCTCCACACCTCCCAGCGGAGGGCATCAGCAGATCTCAACTGCCTAGATGACTCCCACACTCACTCCTGACAGCTCAACTCACCCCTCAGGAAAGTCATGGCTGACCTTCCCTGCAAATTAATGTAGAGCTCTCCTTCAGTGGTGCTCCCAGAACTTCGAGTATGGGTACTCACTCTTCTGTCTTTATTTGCCCACAGGACTGACTTCCCTGCCCAACTCAGGGCAACACCAGAGGGCAGGAACAATGTGTATTTTGCCCTCGATCCCAAATCCAACCCAGTGCCAGCCAATAAATGAATGTTTGCCGAATGAAACTTCTTTCTGGTCAGAGTCCCAAGTCTTTCATTTTCACAGGAGGGAAAAGGAAGGGGAAGAAGAAAGTAGACCTCCTAAAACAGACTGCATTCAAACACCTTTCCCGGGGGGCACTGGAGATGGCCCCCTCTACACAGTCCAGCATCGCGGCCTGGCACAGACACCATCCAGGCCAACTGGCCGAGGGAACAGAATGCAAACAGAGCATCAAACAAACCTAAACAAACCTGGGAGAGTGACACTGCCCTACTCCAGCCCTGCTTCTAAGAGGGAGAAACAGATCTAGAGGGACAGGGAGCTTCCTTTTCTACCCACTTTCGGACAACCAGAAACTACTGGGCCACTCCTCAATGGCGATCCCAGAAGGGCACAGTATTGAGAGCTGGAAGTGTTTAAAACAACTCAATCCACACTCCATTTTTTCTCCTCATGCCTTGTCCAGCATCCTTGCCACACCCCAAAAAAACACAAAAAACTGGAAAATCCAGGTTGAAAAGAGTTCCAGCAGCAGGAGTCTCTCTTCAGGAGCTTCAGGAAAAGAAGGAGCCAAAACTGTCCTATAATCAGGGAGACCAGAAACTATAAGAGAGGTATGGAAGGAGACGGTATCACACACCCACGGGAACACCAGGGCCAACCCCCGGCCCTGGGTGCTGTGGACACACCCATTCCGACCTCTCTCAGCGATGCCCTGAGGTACACTCTCCACCCCCAACCCCAAGCGTAGCAAATTGCTCCGGAGATCCCACACTCCCATAACCCTGGCCCGTCCCTCCTCCCCTCTTGTAGGGTTTCGAAATTTAGAGCTTCCTCCTCCAATTTGTCATCCTGGCAACCGGGCGGGAGGTGGGGGGTTGGAGTGGTATCTAAAGCGTCCCCATTTCATGGATGAGGAGACTAAGTCACCTACATTAAACGATAGGCCGCATCACAAGCCAGAAAGTGGCTGGAACCTCAGTTGGGTAAAGGAGCAGAACTCCCCGCCCGGGCGACCCCACCCGGCCCAGCCAAGTCTGGCCGGCGGGGGCTGCTCGGGAGGGCAGTCCACGAGGTGGCCGGCAGTTTCCCGGCTGCTCAGGGCCAAAACCAAGAACCAGACGGCCCTAAAACAAGGTTTCCGGCAGTGCAGGTGCCAAGCATCCCCTTCCTACCCCAAACTCACACAGGTGCAGGGCCCCGAGTCTGGGGCGCAGTGCCCCCGCAAGCCGCCGGCTTTCCGCACTAGCCCGTGGCCGCCCCCTGACCTGCACCCCTGTATAGTCGTGTCCACCGCGCAAGCCCCCAGCCAGCGATTGCCCAGCGCCCCCAGGCTCCCCGACTCCGGGCTCCTTTCGACCTTTGAGCGCCGAAGCACTCCGCAGGGAGGGCACGGCGACCGCTCCGCCGCCTCCCGCACAGCCACCGGGTCTCCGCCCGTCCAGCACGCATGCCCCCACCCAGGCGCCCGGAGGCATCATCTCCCCGCAAGCCCCGGGAGCGCCGGGAGCAGGGAGCTTGGACCTGCACGCCGGGCGCACGTGCCGTCCCGGCCCGAACCCCAGTGCCACAGCCTTACCCAGACTGCCAGCGGCAGGAGCAGCCACGCCGGCACGACCCGCGCCATCCCTGCTGCAGCTGCCCCCAGCCGGCTCCGGTCCCCACTCGGGCTCCCGGGACCGCAGCTTCACTGGGTGCAACCGCCGCCGCCACTTCCCAATTGCTCCCCGCCTCCGAGTTCCCGGTGCCACGTCTGCCAAAGCATGCGCACCACGCTGGGAGAGCCGGCCCGGGAGAAGTGCGTGCTGGGAGTTGTAGTTTGCAGCACGGCTGAACTTAGCCCCCTGGCCAGGTAGAATCAAGAGCCTAGTGCCATATGGTCAAGGTCAGAGTAAGGGAAAGCAGTTAATATGGGAGGCTTACTCTGTGCCTAGAACTTTAGAAAAAACATGTCCTTCGGCTCACAGAGAAAAGTTTTATTTTCCCCACTTTGAGGATGAAGAGGTGGCCCAGAGAACTTAAGTCATTTGACCCAGATCACATAGCCTGCAAATGGCACAGTCCAGTGCTGCTTGTGGAGGGCCGAAAAGCCCTCATCCCTGTCTCCCACCTACTGTTGCTTTTTTTTCATTCAAGAAATTTTTATTAATCTGTTGGAAAACAATTTGACATTTCCTCAGAAAGTTGAATACAGATTACCATATAACCCAATAACCACATTCCTGGGCATGTACCCCAAAGACTTGAAAACAGACATCCAAACAACTACTGTTACACAAATGCTCACAGCAGCGGTATTCACAATAACCAAGAGGTGGAAACAACCCAGGTGTCCACTGAGAGATAAATGGATAAACAAAATGGGATATATTCATACAGCGGGATATTATTCCATCATTAAAAGTAATGAGCTACTGATACATGCTACAATGTGGATGAAGCTCGAAACTATTATGCTAAGAAAGAAACTAGCCACAAAAGTATGCATATTGTATGATTACATTTTTATGAACCATCCACAGGCAAATTCAGAGGCACAGAAAGTAGATTAGTGGTTTCCTGGGGCTGAGAGGAGGAGGGATTGGCGAGTGACTGTTCAGTGGGTGCAGGATCTCCTTTGGGGGTGATGAAGATGTTTTGAAGCAACACATAAGTGATGATTGCACAACCTTGTGAATGTACTAAATGCCACTGAATTGTACACTTTAAAATGGTTATTTTTTATGTTTTGTGAATTTTATCTCATTAAAAACCCTTTATTGAACCCATTCATGTGCTAAAACATTCATGCATGGAATCAGTTATTCATTCAAGAATGTTTATTGAACACCTACTATATTCTGAGGTTTGAGATGGACAAGGATGTACAATCTAGGATTGATAGGTTATAGCTGAAAGAGCTTTTCATACTGTCTGGAGGTCCCAAGCTCAATGCCTAAAAGTCATCCTTGATCCATCCTCACCTCTCAACAGGCCCATTCAACCCATCACCATGTCATGTCAGCTCTACTGCCAAAATATTGGATTGGCCAAAAAGTCTGTTCAGGTTGTCTATAAGATGTTACGGAAAAAAATCCAAACAAACTTCTTGGCCAACCCAATATCTCTCTTCTGCCACCTCTCAAGTCTAAGTTACTGACATGTCTCACCCCATGCAAGGGTGAGACTGCTCCTTCCATTTGCTGCTCCTTCCTCCCTATACCCCCTACAATACAGTTGTTAATGTCAGTTGGATTTTGTTTGCCATTTCCTTGAAACCCTCCAATGGTTTCCCATTGCCCATAAAATGAAATCCAAACACTTCCGCATGAGCTGTGAGCCGTGAATGGTCTGGGCCTGACCTCTAGACTTCATCTACTGTCTCTCCTCTATGTTGTCTACTTGGCTCCAGTTACACAAACCATTATTTCCTGCACATTCCCGGCCATCAGAGCTGCTCCTACTTCAAGGCTAGTACTTTTCCTATTCTCCCTGCCTTAACACCTTCCCTGGCCCTTGGTCCAGCTGCCACCTTCTCATCCCTTCAGGGCTTGCCTCTATTTAAGACAAAGGCCCTTGGAGCAACCCATTTAAAGGCGATTATACCCTCTCCACCCCAACCCCCTTATTCTCTAACTCAGCTTCCATTGTTTCTTTGCTAGCACTTACCACATTCTGCAATTACTTCTTTAGCTGGTATGTTCATTTTCTGTTGCTACAAGTGGGATATAAGGTTCACATCTCTCTTGTTAACCACTTAACTTCAGAGCCTAGCATAGGACCTGAGCCTCATGTGGTTTTTGGAATTCTTTTTGATGAGTAACTGAATGATTGAATGGAGTAAAGTGTTGGAGAATTTCAGAAATTCCCAAAGCAAGTTGAGACGGGGCTTCCTCTGCATGCTCTGCATCTTCAAGCTTATGATCTACATATGGAAAGTGGGCCTTTCAGCTCCTCTCTGTGGGTCTCTGTTTCTCATCTGTAAAATGAAGCACCTGGTGAAGATGCAGAGCAACTGTACTCCCAAATGATGACAGGAGCGTGAATTGGTTTGACCACTTTGGACAATGGTGCACGTACAAAACGCGTACCAAAATGTTCATAGCAGCTTTATTCATAGTAGCTTGTTGGGGACTGAATTTTATTCTTTCTCCACCACTGCCCCCCCACCCCGCCAAGTTCATATATTGAAGTCCTACTCCCAGTACCTTAGAATGTGACTGTATTTGGAGATAAGGCCTTAAGAAGTAGTTAAGTTGAATGAAGTCATTGGGGTGAGCCCTAATCCAACATGACTGGTGTCCTTATAAAAAGACAAAGGAAAGGAAAGACTGTGTAAAGACATAAAGGGAAGGTGGCCAGCTACAAGCCAAGGAGAGAGGTCCTCAGGTGAAACCAACCCTGCTGATACTTTGACCCTGGACTTCTAGCCTCCAGAACTGTGAGAAACTAAATTTGTGTTATCTAAACCACTCCGTGGTACTTTGTTATGGTAACCCTAACAAACTGATATAGGGGCAAACTGAAAACTATCCAAGCGCCCTTGAAAAGAAAAGTAGATAAGTAAATGATACTCTATTCGGCAACAGCAACAACAAGAAAAGAACAAAGTACAGATATCCACAGCAACATAGATAAATCTCCAAACCCTGATGCTGAGCAAAAGTAGCCAGGCATGAAAAAGCACATACTCTATGATTCCATTTATCTGCAATTCAAGAACAAGCAAGCACGATCTCTGGTGATAGAAGAAAACTAAGGGTTCCCACGGTCGGGGGAGGGAGGGGAGCAGGAGAGATCAACTGGGAAAAAATATTAGCAAACCTCTGGGTGCTAGGAATGTTCTATATTTTGATTAAACGACTGTTATGTGGCAGTCTACATATGTAAAGACTAATTTATTAATTGAGCTATATGCTACGATTTGTATACTTTGTGCTGTGCTTAGTTGCTTAGTCTGTCTGATTCTTTTCAACCCTGTGGACTGTAGCCCACCAGGCTCCTCTGTCCATGGGGATTCTCCAGGCAAGAATACCAGAGTGTGTTGCCATGCCTTCTTCCAGGGGATCTTCCCAACCCAGGGATTGAACCCAGGTCTCCCACATTGCAGGCAGATTCTTTACCATCTGAGACACCAGGGAAGCCCAAGAATATTGGAGTGGGTAGCCCAGCCCTTCTCCAGAGAAACCTCCTGACCCAGGACAATTGGTGTCTACTGCCTTACAGTCCGAGAAGGCAATGGCACCCCACTCCAGTACTCTTGCCTGTAAAATCCCTTGGACGGAGGAGGCTGGTAGGCTGCAGTCCATGGGGTCGATAAGAGTCAGACACGACTGAGCGACTTCACTTTCCCTTTTCCCTTTCATGCATTGGAGAAGGAAATGGCAACCCACTCCAGTGTTCTTGCCTGGAGAATCCCAGGGATGGGGGAGCCTGGTGGGCCACCGTCTATGGGGTTGCACAGAGTCGGACACGACTGAAGCAACTTAGCAGCAGCCTTACAGTCAGATTCTTTACTAGCTAAGTTACCAGGGAAGCCCTTGTACACTTGACTATATGTAAATCATATCTTGATTTTTTAAAAGTTCAAAAAACGAAGGATAGAATGAATCAGCTAATCTTCAGAATCCCTTGTATCTCCTGAGTCCAAGACTAGCTAAAAGCTCTTGGGTCCAGAGGAGGGCTGAACTCTGCAGAGATGTGACTGCCAAAAGGGAAAGAGTCCAGGAGAGGAAGGAAGGAAGGAAGCCATGCGCCTATGAGCCGGAGAACCAGAGGGCAGGGACTGAGAGGGAAAAATAAAAATTGCCAAGAAAACAAGCCATTTCATCCTGCAATTGAAACAAGCTAAAATGAGATTTATGTCCCTTCTGGGAATGTTTAACAATTCTAAGCTTCACTCTCCTTGAAATATTAGGAGAATAGCGCAGGGCAAGTGCTGTCCCTCCTCCATTACAGCCCTCAATGGAAACCATCCATTCTCCAGCAGCAACCCCACGGGGCCAGCCAGAGAAACTTCTCGTCCTGAGGTTTATTGTGAATTGTGAATTGTACCGCCACCTGATATTTGTGTAGCCAGTTCCTCTCCATCATCTGGGCTGAGATGAAGACTAGCACAAAGACCATTTTCTGGCATTTAAGTCTGGATGAGAATTGGCCAGAACGAAATAGAAGGAATGCTGAGTCAAAGAAGCCAGACACAAAAGAGTATATTCTTTTGTATAATTCCACTTATGTGAGCTACAAGAAAGGCAAAAGTTCTGTTTTGTTATTAGTAAGAATTGTGGTTACCTTTGAGGGAAGGATGTGGGTAGTCACTGGAAGGGGTTTCTTGTGGTTCTGGGGTTCTGTTACTCCATCTGAGTACAGGGTACCTACCTGGGTACGTTCACTTTGTAAAACTTCATCACACACTTTCATAGGTTATCCAATTCTTAAGTTATATTTGAATAAGAAGTCACAGGTTAAAAAAAAAAAGAGGAGAAATGAAATGGAGGGAGGAAGAAGTCAGCACTGCATAGGGATGATGGAAGGAGGGGCAAAGTCTAAAGATGAGATAGCTGGGAGATCATTAGTAATCCCTACACCTGGGTGAGAAGCTAGTCCTAGCAGAACACCCCATGCTCACAAGCATTTGCCTCTGCTCATTGAGAGATGTCACTCCACCTGCACCCCCCCCCCCATTTTGGCTGATACCCACCTAGATTGGATAACCCCTCCTCCAAGAGCTTCTTCTGACACTCATCATTCTCCCACCAACACACCCAGCAGTCTGGGCCTAAGTGTCCCTTCTCTGTACTCCCACAATTTCCCATGTGGAGTGAGGTCCTTAAGAACATGGACTGTGATGAAGTTATAGAGACAGAAAGTAGAACAGTAGCTTCCAGGAGATGAGAGGAGAGGGGACCTAGGACTTAGTGTTGAATAGTTACTGAATTTCAGTGCTGTGCTCAATCACTAAATCAAGTCTGACTCTTTGCAACCTCATGGACTATAGCTCATCAGGCTCCTCTATCCATGAGATTTCCCAGGCAAAAATATTGGAGTGGATTGCTTTTTCCTTCTCCAGGGTATCTTCCTGACCCAGGGATCAAACCCACGTCTTCAGCATGGGCAGGCAGATTTCTTCACCACTGAGCCACCAGGGAAGCCCAGAATTTCAGTGGACTGATGAAAAGGCTTTGGAGATGGATAGTGGTTGCCCTACAATATGAATGCACTTAATAGCATTGAATTGTAGACTTTAAAATGGTTTAAAGTGGAGGACAGTCTTTTCAACAAATGGTGTTGAGAAAACTGGATATCTACACATAAAAGATTGAAGTTGTACCCTTACCTTGAACCATATACAAGAATTAACTCAAATGGGTCACAGACCTGAATATAAGAGCCAAAACTATAAAATGCTTTAGAAGAAAATATAGGTGGAAAGCTTCATGACTTTGGATTTAGCAATGATTTCTTGGATATGAAACCAAAAGCACAAACAACAAAAGTAAAAATAGGTAAATTGGACTACATCAAAATTAAAAACTTCCACGCATCAAAGGTCACAACTAACAGAGTGAAAAGGCAACCCACAGAATGGGAGAAAATATTTGCAAATCATATATGATTTATCCAATAAAAGGCACTAAAGTAAACCAAAACAGAGGCCACAGTTTGAATATAACCAGAGACCTAATGCTTATAGTCACATGTAAGTGTCCTGATTTTCCCAAAAAACTGACTCTGACCGTAAACAAAGCTTAAGCATTCTTCATGTCAATGTGGTATTATGGCTTCCCAGCCAATTAGCTACAAATAAACAAGCTTATGCAATGAAAAGAAACGTGAATTTCTAAGAACCAGTCACAACTAAAAACAAGGTATTCCTCATTCATGCTTCACAAACTGAGCTGCAACTGGTGAAAACAAGCTTCTGAGGTCTCTCTGTTCTTTAACAGTTTATTTCTCACTCAATAAAATATTCATATCAAGTAAAGCTGTCTGGATATTTTTTGACAGGGGTAAATATCCAGAATGTATAAAGAACTCCTTCACCTCAACAGTAACAACAAAAACCAACCTGATTTAAGAATGGGCAAAGAGCTTCAATAGTTCTCCAAAGAAGGTATACACATGGCCAACAAGCATATGAAAAGATGCTCAAAATTACCAATCAATAGGCAAATGCAAACTAAAACCACAATGAGCTACCACCTCACATCCATTGAGTTCAGTTCAGTTCAGTCACTTAGTCGTGTCCGACTCTTTGCGACCTCATGAACTGCAGCTCGCCAGGCCTCCCTGTCCATCACCAACTCCCAGAGTTCACTCAAACTCATGTCCATCGAGTTGGTGATGCCATCCAGCCATC
>NW_011494604.1:1055738-1056559 GCF_000754665.1 Bison bison bison | reverse complement strand
TTCGGTGCTCAGCTTTCTTCACAGTCCAACTCTCACCTCCATACATGACCACTGGAAAAACCATAGCCTTGACTAGATGGGCCTTTGTTGGCAAAGTAACGTCTCTGCTTTTGAATATGCTATCTAGGTTGGTCATAACTTTCCTTCCAAGGAGTAAGCGTCTTTTAATTTCATGGCTGCAATCACCAACTACAGTGATTTTGGAGCCCCCCAAAATAAAGTCTGACACCGTTTCCACTGTTTCCCCATCTATTTGCCATGAAGTGATGGGACCAGATGCCATGATCTTCGTTTTCTGAGCTTTAAGCCAACTTTTTCACTCTCCTCTTTCACTTTCATCAGGAGGCTTTTTAGTTCCTCTTCACTTTCTGCCACAAGGGTTACAAGCAAACCCTCAAAAAACAAGTGTCATCAAGGATGTGGAGGAGACCAAAAAAGAACCTCAGAGATCTGGGTTAGAGTATGTACTTCTGAACAGGGGTATAGAAGGGACAGCTTAGAGGTCTGCCCCTCGTTTCTGTGGCAGGCCTGGAAAGAGTGTGCTTGGCTATTGAATAATAACTAGTAACTCATTATTGGATATTGATTGAACATAGGCTCATTGCAGGGCCTCCCTCTGACATTTTGTTAAAAAAAAAGTATCATGTTAAAAGACCAGTCCTCAAGCTAGTAAGAGTACTTCCTGCTTGTCCTCTCTGGCATTGATCCTCAGTTCTTCCCATGGTCTCACCCCCCACACCTTCCTCCTGCCTGTCCTAACTCCAGCCAGCAGCATGTTTAAACGTGAGGTCCCCCCAAGCCGACCCCTGGGCCTTCACTTA
>NW_011494604.1:1052677-1055638 GCF_000754665.1 Bison bison bison | reverse complement strand
CTTCACTTAGAACAGTCATCTTCCCTGTGTGACTGGGTTCCCTCTAAGCCCCTAGCACTCTACCCAGCCATGTCCCCCTGGCCTGAACCCAGTGTGAAACCACAGCAGCCTGATGTTGTGCTTTGTACTTCTTTGTACTGGTCAGGTCTCCTAGACTGTGTCCCTGATGTCTCTGCATGTTTTTCACCTTCTTTTTTTCCTCAGGACTTAGTCCTCTAACTGGCTTCAACTACAGGGCCCCAGGCTTGAGCTCATTAAAAAAAAAATTGACTTGCTAAAACTAAATTCAGAGTTGACCTTAGATGATCTGTTTTCTTCCTTAACAACAGTGTTCACCTTACTAAAGACCAAGCTTGTATCTAAAGCCAAGTGTCAAAAGCCAGGATGTCCTCACATCCTCTACCTGGTGGGTTCACTCTTCTGTTGATAGTTACACTTACAAATCAACACCTTGCCCAAAACCTTCCTCCACCATGCACCTCTGGAGAGTCCCTAGAACCATCCCGGATGGGCTTCCAGGATGAGAGCTCTGGTATCTGGCTTCCACTGCAGCATGTAAACTTCACTTTGGTTTCTCTCCCCCCGGTGCTGACACAAACATGATGCAGCCACCCTTGCCTTTGATTCTCCAAGGCAAGCACAAGCGCAAGGATACAGCAGAGTTTTATTGAAGGATTTATTGATTATGAAGGAGCGTTACATTATCATGCAACTACGAGGCAATACCACAAATGGCAAATGACCTAAATTGGAATATATAATAAAAGCTCACTGCACACTCCATCCCACGGAGCTCCTTGCTGGCTAAGGCTTCTCAGACCCCCTGCCCACACCCACATTGTGCATCACCTGTCTTGGGTTTCTGGCACAGAGCTCCTGAAACTCTTAGAATTCCCTGAGTGGTGACAGAAGTGCCTTTTGTCATCCATAAGAGCCTCTGTGGACCCCACGAGAGTTTATGCTAATGAGTGACTCAGGATGGGGCCCCTAGAAAGCTTCTGAATAGAACAGAACCCATCAGTAAAAGGGCTTCCCAGGTGTCACTAGTGGTAAAGAACTCTCCTGCCAATACAGGAGACATAAGAGACATGGGTTCAATCCCTGGGTCAGGAAGATCCCCTGGAGAAGGGCATGGCAACCCACTCCAGTATTATTACCTGGAAAATCCCATGGACAGAGAAGCCTGGCAAGCTACAGTCCATGGGGTCACAAAGAGTCAGATACGACTTAAGTGACTTAGCACACACGCACATCAGTAGAAAAGGGCTTCTCTGGTAGCTCAGATGGTAAAGAATCTGCCTGCAATGCAGGAGACCTGATTCAATCCCTGGGTAGGGAAGATTGCCTGGAGAAAGGAATGGCAATCCACTCCAGTATTATTGCCCAGAGAATCCCATAGACAGAGGAGCCTGGCAGGCTACAATCCATGGGGTCACAAAGAGTTGAGTTAGTTAGTTGAGTTAGTTGAGCAACTAACACTTTCACTTTCATCAGTAGAAAGACCAAACACCTGATTACAGAGTGGGAAATTACCACCCCTAACCCAAACCTCCAGGGAGAGGTAGTGAGCTGGAGCTGCTGCTGCTGCTGCTGCTAAGTCGCTTCAGTCACGTCCGACTCTGTGCGACCCCATAGACGGCAGCCCGCCAGGCTCCCCTGTCCCTGGGATTCTCCAGGCAAGAACACTGGAGTGGGTTGCCATTTCCTACTCCAATGCAGGAAAGTGAAAAGTGAAAGTGAAGTCGCTCAGGTGTGTCCGACTCTTCGAAACCCCATGGACTGCAGCCCACCAGGCTCCTCCGCCCATGGGATTTTCCAGGCAAGAGTAATGGAGTGGGTTGCCATTGCCTTCTCCGAGTGAGCTGGAGACTGAGATATAAAAACTCTTGAACAATAAGATTTCCAAGTTGGCGAACACATTGATGTGCTGGGAGGATGATGCCTGTGGAGAAGAGCATGCAAGCTCTGTGCCCTCACAAATACTTTGCCCATTAGACTGTAACAGAGTGGAATCCTTTATCATAAGCTAGTAAACCTAAGTAAAGTGTTTCCTGCATCCTGTGAGTCATTCTAGTGAATTATCAAGCCTGAAGGTGATTGTGGGAACCCCCAAATATGTAGTCAGCCAGACAGAAGTGTGGGTCTCCCAGGGACTCCATTTCTAGCTGGCATCCAAAGTGGGGCAATCTTATGGGACTGAGCCCTTAACCTACAGGGTTCATGTTAAATCCGAGAGTTGGTGTCAGAAATGAATTATTGGATACCCATTAGAGAATCAGACAGGAGTCCTTCTGTGATAGGCATTGTCTTCTGAGATGTGTGTGTTTGGAAGATCTGCATGTAGGTCTTGGTGGGAGTCAAGATTCTGCCTCATATTAGAGGAGCCCCATAGGCCAAAGCTAGTGGAGGTGATGGAATTCCAGTTGAGCTATTTCAAATCCTGAAAGATGATGCTGTGAAAGTGCTGCACTCAATATGCCAGCAAATTTGGAAAACTCAGCAGTGGCCACAGGACTGGAAAAGATCAGTTTTCATTCCAATCCCAAAGAAAGACAATGCCAAAGAATGCTCAAACTACCACACAATTGCACTCATCTCACACGCTAGTAAAGTAATGCTCAAAATTCTCCAAGCCAGGCTTCAGCAATATGTGAACCATGAACTTCCTGATGTTCAAGCTGGTTTTAGAAAAGGCAGAGGGCTTGGGGGTCTGGGGCACGGGCCGGGCCCGTGGAAGCCCACTGGAAAAGAAAAAAAAGAAAAAAAAAAAGAAAAGGCAGAGGAACCAGAGATCAAATTGCCAACATCCACTGGATCATGGAAACAGCAAGAGAGTTCCAGAAAAACATCTATTTCTGCTTTATTGACTATGCCAAAGCCTTTGACTGTGTGGATCACAATAAACTGTGGGAAATTCTGAAAGAGATGGGAATTCCAGACCACCTGACCTGCCTCTTGAGA
>NW_011494604.1:1039973-1052199 GCF_000754665.1 Bison bison bison | reverse complement strand
TTCTTTGGAAGGAATGATGCTAAAGCTGAAACTCCAGTACTTTGGCCACCTCATGTGAAGAGCTGACTCATTGGAAAAGACTCTGATGCTGGGAGGGATTGGGGGCAGGAGGAGAAGGGGACGACAGAGGATGAGATGGCTAGATGGCATCACTGACTCAATGGACGTGAGTCTGGGTGAACTCTGGGAGTTGGTGATGGACAGGGAGGCCTGGCGAGCTGCAATTCATGGGGTCGCAGAGAGTCGAACACGACTGAGCAACTGAACTGAACTGAACTGAACTGAAAGGCTGTGTGGCAGGCAGGGTATGGGCACGTGATCCAAATCAGCCAATCAGCTGCTTAGGCCAGAGTGACTATGTCTCTGGAGCAAATGCTACATAAACACACGGAATGTTTACAAGAGGAGGACCCATGCTTGGGCAGCAGGTCACACACCCTTAACCAGTTGTTCCTTGGTGTGACCTTGGATGAGTATCTGGCTTCCAGCCTGATTTTCAAGTCTGATCCTCTAACTGTTCTATAATGGTTATTGTTTAAAAACACATCCACAAAGTTTCAATACTCCTCTCTCCAAGAGCTGGGGCTCACTTCCCCCTGCCTCTGATGATGGGCCAGACTTAGTGACTCTCTTCTTATGAACAGAATATGGTAGAAGTGACAGTGTATGACTTTCGAGACTAGGTCATGAAAGGCACTCCAGCTTCCTCCTGATACTCTTGCTTGGATCCCTCACTCTGGGGGAGGCCAGCTCCAATGCCATAAGGACATTCAGACAGTCTTGTAGAAAAAACTCATAAATCTGTACAGGGGATAAGAGCCTCCTATCAATAACTAATGAAGTATTGAGCCTTCCTGCCAACATCCAAATAAGCAAGCCATCTTGAAAGCAGCTCCCTGGCCCCAGTCAAACTTCAGATGATGGAAGCCCCACCTGATGCCTTGACTAACAAGCCTGAACCTTCCAGGTGAACTGCTCCCAAATGTCTGACCCACAGAAACTAGGAGATAATAAATGTGCATGGTTTTTAGCCTCTAACTTTTGGGATGATTTGTTATGGAGCATCAATAGCTATTACACTTCTGGATTCTGTGAGCCACCAAAAAGCCTTCCAATGGTTTCTTTTTCTACATAAATTATCCAGTTTCTGTTGTTTACAATCAAGAGCCTGGACTGGTACTACTTATTTACATCTTCCTTGACCCCTGACCCACAGCCCCAGGCTCTCACCCTCCCCTTTTATCAAGCAGAGTAGTTCAGACTCAGGTTCCTCATGTCACCAGCCTACCCAGGTTACTTCCGGGAGCTTTCATTTCCTCACTCAAGCAGGCTGTCCAAACATCTTCCTAGCTGCAAAATCAGTCTCACCACCCGCTGAGAAGGCAAACCCAGCTGCAGACCACAGGGGCACTGAATTACTTCTAGCCTGTCCTCTCCCGCAAGCCTTGCCACCTGCCTTTTCCCCTCATTATCCACTCCTGGCTCCCTTACAGGTTTCCTGTGATCTTGTCCTTCTTTCTGGAAACTGTCGGTTTCCTCAGCTTTGCCCATGCTGCATGTCTGCCCTATACCTCTTGAGTGCTCTCTCCCTATTTTCATTCTCTCACTTCCTGTCAGGCGCCCACTGCCTTTTCTTCCTCTGTGCTCTCCTTCAGCCTCCTTGCAGTCTCTGCTCTACAGCCAGCTACTCTCCTGAACACCAGGACGTGCTTCTTTTCTGTTTAGTTGCTCTAATTAGCTCTGTCACTGGTACTTTGGCTCAGGGCTGATGTGTGAGAGCCACTCAGCTTCTCTCCTGCCTGCCCTCCTTCCATTTGTGGTGTCTTCCTCCCTTCTTGAAACCAGTCTCAAATCCCCAGTCTTCCTTGACAAATCCATCTCCCTTACTGCCCCATGTTCTCAGTTGCTGAGTTCAACCACATCCCTTGCCTCGGCAACCCTCACATCTCTCTCCAGTCATTTAGGCTCTACACACCTCTCAGACTGGCCTTTTGCAGGAACATCCCTCTTTATTATCCCTGCTGCTTCCCATCCATGTTCCCCCAAATAATCTCTCCTACATACAGCCTCCAGGGCAATAATTCCTCAGGAATAGTCCTTATGCTACCATCACTTCACTTGGAAACTTTCTATTATAGTCAACAGTATCAAGTCCCAACTGCATGTGAATTATTTATGATTCTTTGCATAAAACCTAGTGGAAACAACATGTGCCAGTTTAAACTGAAAATGGGATTTGATGACATAGCTACGGGTGGGATCTCACAGAACTCATGGGCAGGAATGCAGCCAAGCCTCAGACCTAGAAAACTCTCAGGACTCCATGGTGTTTTCTGACAATGCCTTCTCTGCCTCTTTTAGCATCTGCCTCTCCATCTCCCCTGCAGACTCCAGCTCTCTCTGGTACTCAGTCACGTGCAGAAGATGCCTGCCTCACAGGAACCAAGGTTTCTTCTTATTGACACCACTCAAGAGACCACCCCCCAGGGGAAGGGAGTCTTTTGGTCCCAGTTTCCAGTTTGCAGGTATGCTGGTGAGAAATCTTCTGCCTGCAAATGATGGACACCCAACATATCTAACCTCTGCAAAAATGTCACTTATAGGCTTTGATAAACAAGCTTTGGGAAGGGAGGGCTTGTGTGAGGCCTCCTGGAAAGGAGGTTACAGAGACTGGATGTCATTTCTCTCTCCATTTCCCAACTCTGCCTGTGAGCATCCTTTTCTTAAGGTGGATCGACTCTACCTAGTATCCACATGTTAAAGGACACTAGTGACACCTGTTTAATCTGCCACCTGAGAAGATCGGCTCGTTTCCATAAATTCAAATTTAAGAAAAATTCTTAGAGTGGACTTGAATTGATCCAGCTTGGGGCATGACTCCATTCGTGGGTTGGGTGAGAGGGTCACTAGATAAGGGTAGAGGAGAAAGCATAGACTTTGGAGTAAGACTGCCTGGGTTTAAATCCTGGCTCTGTTACTTATTAGCTGTGTAACTCTTTGTAATCAACCTCTCTATGCCTCAGTTTCTTTGTCTGTAAAATAGGAATAATGATAGGATCCATCTCATAGATTGCTACTAAGATTAAATTCCGAGTGCTTAGAATAATGCCTACCACATGGTAAGACTCTATGTGTCAGCAATGACGATAATGATGGTGACGATTATGACAACAACCGCAGCAAGAGAGGACAAGAGGAGACACATTCTTCTTGAACCATATGCTTGAGACAGGAGGAGAAGTTCAACCAAAGGAGTGTGTGTTCATTTTCTAGGGCTGCTGTAACAAAGTCCTGCAGACTGGGTAGCTTAGGATGGAAATTAATTGTGTCAGCTCTAGAGTGTAGAATCTGAAGTCAAGATGTGGGCAGGGTGGTTCCTTCGTGGGCTGGGATGGAGAATCTCTTCCAGGCTTCCCTCCTCACTTTTGGTAACCTTAGACATTCCTTGATTTGTAGATGTAGGTTCTCTTCTGTCTTCATATCTTTCCTTTGTATGTATCTGTCTCTGTGTCTTGATTTCCTCCTCTTATAAGGACACTAGTGTTTTAGATTAGGGCCCATACCAATGGGTCTCATCTTAATCATCTGCATAGACTCTATTTTCAAATAAGGTCACGTTCACAGGTCTTGGAGATTAGGACTTCAACATTATTTGCAGGCGGGGGAGTGGGGACGCACATGATGGTGGTTTAGTCACTAAGTTGTGTCCGACTCTTGAGACCCCCATGGACTGTAGCCCGCCAGGCTCCTCTGTCCATGGGATTCTCTAGGCAAGAATACTGGGGTGCATTGCCATGCCCTCCTCCAGGAGATCTTCCCAACCCAGGGATTGAACCTAGGCCTTCTGTATTGCAGGCAGTTTCTTTACTGACTGAGCAACTAGGGAAGCCCAACAGTACTGGAGTGTGTAGTCTATCCCTTCTCCAGGAGATCTTCCTGACCCAAGAATTAAATCAGGATCTCCTGCATTGCAGGCAGATTCTTTACCAGCTGAGCTACCAGGGAAGCCCATGAAATTCAAGTCATAACAGAGGTGGGACAATGCTGGGGCAGAACAACATAAAGGTCCCCTCTGCTTCCAGCTCCCAGGACCAAACATTCTGATCAGCCCAGCTTGGGCCAGCGACTTATACCTAGTGCTATCAATACTGTCTGGAGGGGACAGCAGGGACAAGGAGTCACACTGCATAAAGTGTTCGTGGACATGCCTCAGAGAAAGGGCTGGGAGATTGGCTCACCTGCTGGACACACATCTCAGGTGTTGTCCACTCCAATGTGCAGAGTGCCAGCCACTGGGAGATTCCTAGAGATGAGCAAGAAGACGTTTACACTAGAGCAAGGGAGAAGGTCCCTACAAAAGCACTAATGACAGGTCCCACAGAATAAGTGCTCCAGTGGAAGCACAAACAGGCATCATGAGAATGTGAGAGAGGATTGAGAATCCCCCACTACAAACAGAATGGAGGTGGGGGGAGCAAAAGGAGCCTCTCTGGAGGAGTGAGAGTGGAGCTTCTCTTAGGAGAGGAAAATTAGGATGAGTGAAGAAAATGTAAAGGTGAGAGAGGAAGAAGAAATCAGAGAATAGTGGGGAAGAAACCTACTGTGTCTGGGTAGTCAAGTGAAAAAAGAGACGTGATATCAGTTACTGAGTAGTAACTGGGCCCCCAACTGTTTTATGAACTCCAAGGACATAATCTCTGCTGTCTTCACCACGATCTCGGTAGATAACCATCACTCCTGTTTTCTGGTTTGTTTGTTTGTTTTTAAGACTTTCTCTAGTTCAGTGAGTGCAGGCTGGTCTTCATTGCAGTGCTGGGGCTTCTCATCGTGGTGGTTTCTCTTGTCGCAGAGCACAGTCTCTAGGCAAGCAGGCTTCAGTAGTTGCAGCGCACTGGCTTAGTTGCTGTGTGGCGTGTGGACTCTCCCCCGACCAGGGATTGAACCCGTGTCCCCTGCACTGGCAGGCCGAGTCTCAACCACCGGACCATCAGGGAAGCCCACCATCACTTCTGTCTTACAGGTAGGGTTCGGTCACTTGCCCAGGTCACATAGCCAGGAGATGGTAGAGCTCAGGGTCTTATGTCGCGTCTCCTGTGAAAGAGTAGGTTGGAAAGTCGGTTAGGCACAGAACATGGCTAGTTTTGCCAAGGAGTCTGGAGTGTATTCTGGGGGGAATGAGAAGCTAATGAGGAACTGTAGACAGAGGATGACTTGCCCAGCCTTTTTTCAGGATGACAGCTCGGTGGCAGTGTGGAGGATGCTGAGCAGCTGAGAAACCAACACATGCCATCTCCCGCCCCACGGGGGAGGAGACGAATTAACTAGTCATTCTTTTGTATAATACAGTACCAGGAGTTCCAGGGACTGTTTGCTGGCTCATTCGTTTTAATGTAAGTTTTATTGAAGCATAACCTACATACCAAAAAGTGTACAAATCATAAGTGTGGCTGGATTGATTTTTCATCAGATGAACACATCTCACAGATTCATTCTTCATATAATAATCCTGCATCCTTCCCTATCAAAGCTATCCCTGAAACCATCACCCTAACTACCCCATCCTGCAGCAGGAAATCTCCTACTGCCTAACTAAGGTTCAATACATTCTGCTGGAGAACTGTGCTGCCCTTGAAAAGTGGTGTAGGCCATGGCGGAGCTGGAGGACTCTGAATCACCCTGCCCAGGGGGCCTGGCTCCCCTCACTTAGTGTGGCTTCAGACAAGCTCCCTTATCTCTGTTGGGCTGAGTCTCTGTCTGTAAAATGGAGTCAATAATGGTTAGCTTCTTTTGTAATTTATGGAATTTCTATAAATTCTTCTATAATTTATGGAAATGTATTAAATTGATGCAATATAATGACATTATATAAGGTCCATCTAATTTATATGATGTATAAAATTAATAAATTGATTAATAAAATGGAATAAATATTGACCATCACCATCTTTGTTGGTGTCCATTCCGTCTTATTTTGATATATATTCATAAAGGAGTTTTTATACAACCAGCTGGCAAGTTACTACAGAGGACACCACTACCACTAAGTCACTTCAGTCGTGTCCGACTCTGTGTGACCCCATAGACGGCAGCCCACCAGGCTCCCCCGTCCCTGAGATTCTCCAGGCAAGAACACTGGAGTGGGTTGCCATTTCCTTCTCCAATGCGTGAAAGTGAAAAGTGAAAGTGAAGTCGCTCGGTCGTGTCTGACTCTTAGCGACCCCATGGACTGCAGCCTACCAGTCTCCTCCATCCATGGGATTTGCCAGGCAAGAGTACTGAAATGGGTTGCCATTGCCTTCTCCGACAGAGGACATAGAAGGAAGGAAATGCATCTCCCACCTCCCCAAGCACACCAGATGGAGTAGGGAGAGGTGAGCAGGTACAGTGCAGAAGACAGGTACACAAGTGACCTTTACAAGATTCTCTCTTAGGTGTGGTGGTTTATGGAACTCTGATGGAATTTATAAGCTATCCTCTCCCCCACTCTCTCCCTCTCTCTCTCCCCCTTGCTCTGAAAGGCTCCACCCTTGGCCTAAAGGAATCAAGGCCCAGACTCAGCTGGTGCTTGGATGGGGTTGGACTGCTTGTGGCTCCCTAGTGTTACCTGTGAGCTCCATGGTGCATGTCACATTTTCAATTCTCAGATTGTATTTCCTTCTTTCCCCACAAACACTTCCAGCAAGTTCACCCTTAGACTGCCTGTCTACTCTGCTCAACCCACACCCGGGGAGGCAGAAGAACTATAACAACGAGACCTCCAGGAGAGGATCCTGCTTGCCTCTTTGGCCTCATCTCTGCCATTGGTCTCCTGGCACATGAGCTCCCCAGCTCTTCTTGATCTCCTGTCTCCTCAGGGAGCTGGGTTCTAGGGCACTGAGGTCCCTACTCTGGGCTCCACTACATACAGGGTGGGAGCAGGGGAAGCCATGACCAGTGGAAATTAGTGGTTTCTGGGACATCAGAATCTTGCTCCTCTGGGAATTTAATTCTGAAGTATGGAAATGGAAAAAGGTTACTGAGGTTAGAGCCTTGCAGTCCAGAGCCCTGGACATCAGTCCACTTCTTGACATGGTCCTGATGCTTTGACTATCTCTTTACTTTGGTGAGCTTCAGTTTCCTTGTCTATAAAATGGGAATAATACTGACCCAACTCATCCCAAAATGGATAGTGGTAGCACTTTTAAAAGTGTCATGGGCTGTGAGGAATGTACGAGATAATTATTCTTCCTATTATTGTTTCTCTTTCATGCCACTTTGCCATTGGAAAACCTTATAATATTTTTTAAAAATAAAATTAAAAGCAATACATTCTTGAGGCGCACAATACAAGCAGTAGAGATGGGCCTAACGTAAATAGTTCAAGTTGCCCTCATTCTCCCTACCGCAAGGCCCCAATCTCACCCTCCTACGACCACTACTTCTATTCATTTCTTATGTATCTTAGACACCTGTGGGCCCATGCAAGTGACTATGCAGGCAATGGGTTCTTTTTATCTCCAAATCAGAATATATTGTACATCTCTTCTGTACCTGGCTTTTTTCCTTTAGTATTTTGAAGATCTTTGCATTTAGCATGAACATACTCTTTAACGGCTACATGATACTCCACACTATACTACGTGTTTACCGATCCCTTAAGGTCAGACATTCAGGATTCCCATCCATTTAAGGTACTTCAAGCTGGCTGATGAAGACTCTACAATTGTCCCTAACATTGTGCTCTTCTGAGTTTCCTCCTCACTGGAATTCTTGGGCCTCCAAAGTCAGGGCTCGTGGGAGCTGAATGCAGCCAGGCACATCCGGCCTCAGGATGGGAGGAGCAGTGAGAGACTTATCGGCACCCGTGGGTTGAGGTCTCCCTGGGGGCACAGGAAGCAGGGAAGGAAGTGGGTCTGGAGACATCACTCAGGATCATTGCCTCTGTTGACCTCTTCAGCCTCCCTGCCTGTCTCTGGGTCCAAGGAAGAAAGTTCTCTCTCCCATTAGAATCACCTAATACAATCTCCGAAGCTGAATCACACCCCAGGTCAATTCAGCTAGAATCTCTCAGGGCTGGCCCAGGACATCCAGTTTGATAACTGTTTTAGGTGATTCCCCTGTGCAGCCACAAAAACTGCACCCCAGAAGTCTGGAGATAAACATGGCACAACAAACATGAGGGCCTTTACTTTCTTCCTCTGGTTTCAACCCTGTGAGATTAGGATTATCCCACACCAGCAGCCTAGAATGTGTTTACCCAGCATGTGTTTATGATGGATACAGGAAGTGGTTCTTCATTTCTTGCTAAGTTTTTCTTTGATCACTATTTTGATTCATTCAAAATTGCTTATGTAAATTGGTTAAGAAGCTTTCAGCAGGCAATTTGGCAATACATATCAGAAACCATAAAACTGTTAAAAATCATTGGCATACTTTGTCTACTTTTGGAATCCATCCTAGAGAAATAACATAAATATAGGGGGAAGCTATATGCATAAGATGTTCATTGCAGCATTATTTATATTAATGGAAAACTAGAGAAATCTAAATGTCCAGTGTACAGGTATGGGTAAGTTAATTGTGGTATAATTATCTGCTAGATTATTAAATAACCATTAAAATTATGGCTAAGAAGACAAAGCAGTAACTTGGAAAATGCTTGTACTGTAATGTTAAATGAAAACACAGGATACAAGTGTGTGGATACACTTTGATCACATGCAAAGAAAACTAAATGTAAAAGAAAAAACTGCTGCTGCTGCTGCTGCTGCTAAGTCGCTTCAATTGTGTCCGACCCTGTGTGACCCCATAGACGGCAGCCCACCAGGCTCTCCCATCCCTGGGATTTTCCAGGCAAGAGTACTGGAGTGGGTTGCCATTTCCTTCTCCAATGCATCAAAGTGAAAAGTGAAAGTGAAGTTGCTCAGTCGTGTCCGACTCTTAGCGACCCCATGGACTGCAGCCCACCAGGCTCCTCCATCCATGGGATTTTCCAGGCAAGAGTACTAGAGTGGGGTGTCATTGCCTTCTCCAAAAGAAAAAACTAGAAAAGAACAAAATGCTAGCATAGACTGCATTAGGATGATGGGAATAATTTTCCCTACTTTCCAAGTTTTTACAATATGGTTACATTGCTACTTAGACAGAAACAAATAGCAAGAGAATTCTGCCTTGTGTATTTATTCATGTCTGTCTGAAACTCCACCTACCATGCTGAGGCCAACATCCAGTGATTCACCCAAAACAAAAGTGTGATCATTGTGGAAAAGAAATCA
Source organism: Bison bison bison (assembly GCF_000754665.1). Taxonomy (NCBI): domain Eukaryota; kingdom Metazoa; phylum Chordata; class Mammalia; order Artiodactyla; family Bovidae; genus Bison; species Bison bison. The sequence goes on along the minus strand of NW_011494604.1, from coordinate 1,042,945 downwards.
GAGGATCTGATTTTTAGCTCTTGCCCCAGTTTAATAGTTTAATCTTGAGCACGTCATTCCTCCTTTCTGAACCTCAGTTTCCTCATCTGTGAAACAACAGACTCAACTAGAAGGATGCTCAGAAACTTCCGGTTCTGAAACGTAATGATCGTGATATTGATGACAATTAAGACAATGCTAATGAATCCCAAGTGCGTTCAATAGCATTAAATGGCAGATTAAGAGGCAGAAAAGTATCTCCTTAAAACGTCTGCAGGCAGGCTGGCTTTGTTCCTTGTTTCCACATGCAGAATTGCTCCCCTTCCCTGCCTCACATTAAAATCCTGAAAGCATAACTGAATAAATGAAAGGCAAATCACACACTGCTTTTCAATATTTGGTGATTTTTCTCCACATCGTTCACATGTAGTCCTGATGACTTATAAATGTAAGCGCCTCTGGAATACACAGGAGAGTGCGTGGAGCCAAACAGGAAGCCCTGTTCCACCCCCACCCTTGACTTTTCATCTTGATAAAGTGGTTTTCCTCAACAGGCAAAGGACAGGGAGCCATAAATCATGACAACACAGCTCCCTGGGGTCGCAAAGCCCTCTGCTTGGAAGAGACACCTCTCCTATCATGTGGATGCACCAGCCTGGGGCTACGGAATAACAGGGGGAAAGGTCTGGGGTTGTTAAAAGCAGAATCTTTCTGATGGGAAGGGAAATTGAAACCCCAGGATTTAAAGAGAGCAATAAAGGTGATGATGGGAAACGTGAGGCCCATGGATACACATCAAGGCTTGACTCGCGTGGCAGGAGGGAGTCCGCTCTTGGGATTAGTACATTTTCCACATGACTGACGTTTTAACTGTCCAAGAGCCAGGATTGACTTCTAACTCCATTAAGGTGCTTCTCCATCTTCTCAATTGTCTGTGCAGAACATACTTCAGCCTTTTTCTAACAACACAAGGAAATGGAACCAGGAATTATATATTTTCGGGGTGATTATTTGTGAATGCCTGTATTCCCCACTAGACTGTGTAGGACATGCCTAGCCCAGAGCAGGCACTCAAGACATATTTGTTGAATGAGTAAGAACCCCTTGCTGTATAATATGCTATATTATGAAGAACTCTATTGGTCATAAGTATCAGGAAATGACTCTTGCTAAGCTCAGCAAAAAAATGGAGATGATCAGAAGAATTTATGCAGTCTCTAATTGGAGTCTGAGTACTAGGCAATCACTGGGACTAAGCTGGAGCCCTGGTGTGTCGGGGGGCCCAGGGAAATTTCCTTCTTCTCTCTGCTTATCTTTGGGCTCCCGCTTTCTTGTTCTATCTCACTGATGACCATCCTTTTCTGCTCTGCAGAACAGGGCTTTCATCTTCGAGTTTATAGGTCTTCAGTTTCAGAAAGAAAATAGCCCTGCTCTCTTTGGTTGAATCAGTTCCTGAACTCCTGGGGATAGGACTCCAGTTGGTCCAGTTTGGTTGGTGTGTGTCTCAGACCCATAGGATGACTACCCTGGAAACTTTCAGGTGGAGTTGGAGGGATCCCCAGATAAAGGAGTAGGATCCACAAAACAATAAGCACATTTGCATTATTTCCATTAATCTTTCCAATAACCTTTAAGGTGGATGAGCCTGTTATCTGTACTTTTTAAGTGAAGAAATTAAGGTTGAAAAAAGATATGGAATTCGCCCAAGACACACAGCTAGGGAGAGGTGGAGACTGGAGGCAGGGGTGGTCGGAGCTGGGTGCCTTCAAAGCCTGGGCGTCCCTCCATGCCACGCAGTCTCTGGTCAGCCTCCCAAACTACAGCCTTCACTTTGCAGGGAGGTAATGGTGGCAGACAGGATGGCCCATAGAGATGAATGGTCACTGACCCCAGGAAATGCCCTGCAGAGTGCTCTCTTGGAAAGGCCACAAAGTCAGCTTGCTTTTTGGCTATTTGTTTCTCTCTCATAAACCTGGGTGCAGGTTGTATCCAGCCTGCTCTTGGGGGCACCATACTGCAAGTTGTTCTTCTGCAAAATTAAGCAAATCAAAGGTCAGAGCTGCCTTCTCCCCAGCAATTGCTCAGGCCTCTAGAATAGCTTTTTCTTCTTGGCTGTGGCCATTGTGTCTTTTAACCCTTCTGCAGCATGGTAACTGTATCAGTTATTTCTGCATTTCTACCATCATCAGTTAGACTGGGACCCACAGTGCCTTCCTCACATGTAGGAGCTTTGTGATTGGATGTGAAGGAAGATTATCTTTCACCATTGCCAAGAGATGGTGCAGAAGTGTTTAGACACCAGTTTATTCAAAACATCACTATTATCATCCTCCTCTTCACCAGGGGATACTTTTCTCCAAATATGCCACTGGTCTCAATTTCCTCAAGTTCTTTTTAATGTTTGACTTTCAACAGACTCTTAGGCACAAGCAATATGAAAGCCATATCTTTAATATTGTCACAAGGCTGAAGAAATCCTCTGTAGTGTCTCCAAGTTAGAGCAGCTTGCTCATGACATTTATTTTTTAATAGTACTACGAACAAAGCTAGTGGAGGTGATGGAATTCCAGTTGAGCTCTTTCAAATCCTGAAAGATGATGCTGTGAAAGTGCTGCACTCAATATGCCAGCAAATTTGGAAAACTCAGCAGTGGCCACAGGACTGGAAAAGATCAGTTTTCATTCCAATCCCAAAGAAAGGTAATGCCAAAGAATGCTCAAACTACAGCACAATTGCACTCATCTCACACACTAGTAAAGTAATGCTCAAAATTCTCCAAGCCAGGCTTCAGCAATATGTGAACCGTGAACTTCCTGATGTTCAAGCTGGTTTTAGAAAAGGCAGAGGAACCAGAGATCAAATTGCCAACATCCACTGGATCATGGAAACAGCAAGAGAATTCCAGAAAAACATCTATTTCTGCTTTATTGACTATGCCAAAGCCTTTGACTGTGTGGATCACAATAAACTGTGGAAAATTCTGAAAGAGATGG
>NW_011494604.1:1014930-1039099 GCF_000754665.1 Bison bison bison | reverse complement strand
ACTCCGGGAGTTGGTGATGGACAGGGAGGCCTGGCGTGCTGCGATTCATGGGGTTGCAAAGAGTCGGACACGACTGAGCGACTGATCTGATCTGATCTGATCTGATCATATTCATAACATCCCCCTGGTCCATAGGTCAGGTCAGGGAAGTAGCATGGGCGGGGAGAGGGTGACAGGAAGGGTAGAAAGTCAGTAAAAATATTATCAGACAATAACCTCAGGGAGCATTTTATAATTATCTAGTAATAAGATAGCTTTACTTACCTAGGGAGTTCTGTGGTTCTCAAGTAAGCTTATTAAGCTTCAGAAGGATGTTAGTACTGTTAAAAAAAGAAAAGAAACAGGTCCAAAATGGAGGCCCTTGGGCTAAGCCCTTATCACCAAATCAGTGAAGGTCGCTCAGTCATGTCTGACTCTTTGCAACCCCATGGACTGTATTCTCCAGGCCAGAATACTGGAGCAGGTAGCCTTTCCTTTCTCCAGGAGGATCTTCCTGACCCAGGGATTGAACCCAGGTCTCCTGCATTGCAGGCAGATTCTTTACCAGCTGAGCCACAAAGGAAGCCCATCACAATCAGGACAATACCTAATCTAATCACAGTTTCACCCTTTCCCAGGAATTTTCTGGAATTTCCCTGTCAGCACCAGTGAGGCAATGCACCTAATAGATCCTTCTGTCCCCAGAGAAATGTGACATTGTTTGAAATAATTCTCTTTTTTTTGTTTGTGACTTCCTCGTCCCACCACCTCTCTACCTTTAAAATCTTTTCCTTTTCTATAGCTCTTTGGAGCTCCTTTGTATTTCCAGGTGGGATGCTGCTGATTCATGAATCACTGAGTAAAGACAATTAAAAATTTTAAATTTACTCCACTGAGTTTTTTTTAACAAAAATTTGGCAGCAGCAAAGTGAACATCTGACAGCATTTAGAGATAAGGAGAAACACAGGCATGATGCCCTTGAACTTCTTTTTGAGGTCCCTGTCTTTTCTGCCATTTCTGAGAGCCAGGGTTAAGTTCCTCTTGGCTCTGAGCTCTACTCTTTGCATTGAGCTGATCTAACTGGTTTTCCTTTGCAGAGTAGGTCAGCTTGAGCTGGTAGACAGTTGTACCCAAAGCCTATAGTCTACCCTTTATTTTCGACCACAATTTCCAGGTTTTTGAGTTGAAACCCCAGCCCTTGGTTCTGCCCCCAAGATCCACATAGGAACACCATAGTTGTACTTTCTACTTAAACCCCACTCACAATGTATAGATAGGATCCTGAAAGAAGTGGCAGGAATTGGCTAAGGATAAGAATTCTGACCAGAGTCAGCTCTCCTGGAACACTCTCTGTACAACCTGCTAAAGAAAATAACTGACAAAGAGAAAAATAAAATCTCTTCTGCACCCTCTTTGGGGACGCCTCGGTAGTCCAAGGGGTTATTTAATACTGCCAGAAATACTGTTTATCCTGGGTGAAAACTGAAAAGATATCTAAAAGATTTTTAAGTAGCTCTGTAGTCAGAAACTGATATTCAGAGTCTGCTAAGATTTTTTTTTAAAGGACTCCTCCACTAAGGTGGGAGGGATTGGGGGCAAGAGGAGAAGGGGACAACAGAGGATGAGATGGCTGGATGGCATCACTGACTTGATGGACGTGAGTCTGAGTGAACTCTGAGAGTTGGTGATGGACAGGGAGGCCTGGCGTGCTGTGATTCATGGGGTTGCAAAGAGGCGGACACGACTGAGCGACTGATCTGATCTGATCCACTAAGGTAAAATGAAACTATGTACTTATAGGAAAAGGAAAACCTTTTAAAGCCCTTGGGAAAAGATTTATGAATGGATCTTCTTATGATGTCATTTAAGTTACAATTCCTGGAGGAATTAAAAGCAACAGTTGTTACCTTACAAATATTTACAAAATAGAAATGCAGCTCTAGAAGCAATTCAAAGGTCACCTGTTCTTTGTCATCAGTCCCCAACCTCCCCTATTTATCTTTAAAGGCTTGTAACTTTCACTCTTTCCTGTACCTCTGAGTTGTAAATATTAAAGCACACGTTTCAGGAGTTAACTCTTATTTTTAAAAAGGGGGCGGTCATTTGAAACTTAGTTTTAGTTATCTGAGCTGGTAGCCTTAACTTATTCCACTACCAGGCAAACAACTTAGATCCAGTTTATTTTGTAACTAATAAAATAAGAACTATAAGGTTTCTGTTTGACTGTATGTTCATATGTGTCTATATGTATGTTTTGTAGATGTATGGTATTTTCTACCTTTAAATGGTATTGCTAAAAGTAATTTGTAAAAGAGCTCTATTTAAGGGCTTAAAAGAATTAAGAACTTATATAAGTTAAATTTTCAGAAATATAACAGAAACTATCTCAGGTTTATGTGATCTGGGAAATATTAAAGCTTAAGTTTGTTGTTGTTGTTCAGTCACTAAGTCATGACTCTTTCAACTCCATGGACTGCAGCACGCCAGACACCTCTTAGTTTAATTTTTTTTAAAAGGCAATCTTTAGAGTTATTGACATTAAATATAATCCTTTTATTCTACTTGGCTTATCAAAGATCAAGTGAGTTCATGTTATCTCTTACAAAATTTGTCAATAAGAAAAATGACTTGGGATGATGACTGACATTGTCTAATGTCTAATGAACTTCTTGGTGGGTAGTTGAAACATAATTGTTCAAAACAACTAAATTAAATAGGTGTAAGTAATATAAAAAGGTTTTAGGTGGGATTTTTAAACAGTTTCCCTAATCATTCGGGTAACCTGAGACCTTAAAATTTTGGTAAATTAAACAATAGATGATAATTAAATACCTAGATAATTACCAGATAAGATGAAATACTCAAACAGTTGTTACTGAACCAAGTTTATCCATTTTTTGCTTCCTTTACAGAGAAACTAAGACATATCTGGATCTATTAGTAAACATGTTTTGTGCTACACTGAAAAATTTACTATGAGAAAGCATGTGTTGTAGAAATCATAAAAAGTGTTTATAAGTCTTCCAATCCACAGAATGCTAGTGTAAGAGTTCACAATTGTTCAAAGTTATAGAAGCTTTGTGGAGAAAGAAATCTTTGGAAAGAAATTTTTAATCTGGTCAATCTGGGTAAGACTAAATGAGTTTAATTAAATAATCTTAAAATCAAAAGTAAGCTGGTACAAAGTTAAAATTTGATTTTCTCTCTTGTAAAAAAACAAAGTTTTCTTAAACTATTGGGGTGTTCTTAAAAAAGTGATTGTAAAAGTTTTTTCTCTACCTTCTAAGTAATCTACCTAGAAAACAAGATTTTGTGTCTTGTCAAAATAATTTCCTGTGTCTTTATCATCAGGTCTTTGAAAAGAAAACTGAGTCTTCTAAATTAAAAGAGTTAAGTTGTTCTTTTTAAAACAACAACAACTATTTGTCTGCATTTGCCTTTGAAGTCTTTGTCTCTATGATTAAATGAGTAACTAAATACTGTCTCACAGTGACCTGTGATCTTATTTGACCAAGCATTTTAAAGCTTTCAATATTTTTGACAAACTTCCCCAAGTCAAATTCTAAGTGAAATCTTTTTTGACCTCAACTAACATAGGGGTTTTCTAGAGGGCCCCGTAGTGTGCATGAGTGCTAAGTCTGACTCTTTACGATTCTCTGGACTGTAGCCTAATAGGCCCCTCTGTTCATGGGATTCTCTGGGCACCAGTACTGGGTTGGGTTGCCATGCCCTCCTGTAGGGAATCTTCCCAACCCAGGGACTGAACCCTAGTCTCTTACATCTCCTGTATTGGCAGGCAGAGTCTTTACCATTAGTGCCACCTGGGAAGACCCCAGAGAGCCCCAAAACATCTCAAAAGATTTGTTTCTCTCCTTATAAGAAAGGAGACGCTAAACTTATTTGACAATTTGAATTGAGCTTTTTAAATCTGTTAAATTACATTGGAAGTATTGTCAAATAAGATGTAATACTAAGCCTTCTTTATGTTGTATGTGTGTAGATATATGTTATGAATGTTCCCGACATTATATAAAATTCCAAAAGTCTGATATGACCTGGTATGATGTTGTCATCATAATTCCAGTTACCATCTTAAAATGTGTGTTATAGGAACAACCACATTTCATCAGTTCCATTCTAATAAGCTCTCATTAGATCTTTAACAATGAGCATTTAAAAAGCCTTTTGTCATTTGCAGATAGTTATTGTTTTACTCCGATGCCTTTTCAAAAGCATTCCTTCAAAAGTACTTCACAGAAATTCAAGGAAAGGACTTTTGACAAGTACAAGTTTCTGATAAATTTAAGATCATAAAACAGAGCTGGGTAGAAATTTCCAGAACTGATGGGGAAAATGGATTCAAGCAGAACAATAATTAATACCATGGGATTGAATAAACTGAAGAGGATGATCATAATTTTTAATGATCATAAGTTTTGCTTGAAACATTGATGATTTTTTTCAGTTTTATTTTTCCAGATTTAAGGAAACCTTTTTCTCTTTAAGCTTAGCAGCAGTTTGATAAACTATATCTTTATGAACAATGATAAAACATTTACTATTTTTCCCTAAGTGATCTCTCCAAAATTCAAAAACTTTGAAGTATTTTTTTTCATGGCAACAGTTATTTGTATAAATTCAATTAAAAGTTTTTGCCTGAAATAATCCTTTTTTTAATTTATGACTTCCTTGTCCCACCTCCTCTCTTACATTAAAAACATTTCCTTTTCTGTAGCTCTTTGGAACTTTTTTTCTATTTGCTAGACGGGATGCTACCTGCTTCATGAATCACTGAATAAAGAAAATTAGAAAAAATTTACATGGTTGAATTCTGTTTTTTAATGGTACCAGTCAGGAAAAATATCTTTGCGAGCAACCATTGCCATATATTTGAAAGATCCAGTCTGTGACATTTTAAAAAAGATATGGCAAATCCCCCAAATAAAAGGCTTTTGAAAAACAGAAAACAACTCAAAATGATTGAAACAAAAGAGGTTTAACAAGAAGGCTAGAGGTAAGGTAGTTTCAGGCTTGGTCAGTTACTTGGCTTAACATCATCGATGATCCGAAGTCCATCTTTCCTTTCTGCTATCCTGAAGTATACTAGTTATCTTTCCTGGTGGTCGCAAGATGGCTGCACTCTCTCCAGGCATCACAACATTATACACTGCCCTTCAGAGGCAGAAAGGGGCCATCTCTTTCTTGTGCCTTTGTGTAAGACTAAGAAATTTCTCTTGGAATATTCTACTCAGCAAATGGATACAAACATCTCACCAGACAGAAATTCAGTCATGTGTCCTTTTCAGAGTCAGACACTAGCAAATACATAGACTCATTCTGAATGACTAAGGCTGTCTCTGGGGCTGGGGCTGGGTGACCTATCCCTAAAATACATGACTGCCTGATCTAAACCAAAGTGGAGGTAAAGGGATGGCTGTTGGTCAGGAAACCAACACGGTCTACTAGAGGGGTCAACACACGTTTCTTGGCTCTAATCTGTTAAACCCCAGGACATTTGATTCACTGACACACACTGGGAGAGAGATCATTAAGACTCACACAATAAACTGGTTTCAGAAACACTATAAAACTGCTCAAGAGAGACAGAATTCAGAAAAGAGTTCCTTGGAAAAGCCACAAAATTGGTCTACAGCTTCATGACAAAGTGATTACTTTTCATTAATTTGGTATAGCCTTCTAATTCTGTGTCTCATTTTGAAATGCTAAAGCAGCCTCTCAGAAAACACATGACTCCATCAACCACACTGGCTCATTCAAATCCATTAGCCATTTCAGTGGGCAATGGGCCAAAGACAGGATGAATATATGATACACAAAATTATCAATAAAAAGTTTATCAATATCTACTTATATGCCTGGCTATCTACCTACCTACCTACCCACCTGCCTGCCACCTTTTATAACTGTCCACATTCCACCACAGCTGAGACATGCTCTGTGACACTTTCATTAGAGGAACTTGGGAACCCTTCATAAGATGACTCTTGTCACATCACCAGCTCTGTTCTGGCACATGTGGTTTCCCTCCAATTTGACACTTAGATTTTTTCCATTGCAAGCAGCAGAAACTGGCAATGGCTAATTTATGTGGAAAGGAATTTATTTGACAGGCGTGGGGAAGCTCATAGAATCAAGGGGAGTTCCAGAGATCAGGATAGAGGAATTAATCACAGTTGCTGGGATAAATTAACTTCAGCATGTCAGTTCTGTCCTCAAGGTCCAAGAATCTGGAAAGTCCAATTGGCTTAGCTTGGATACATTCCATTCTCAGCCAGAGGAGGCACCTTGATTAACATGTCTGTTAAAAATTTAGCATGGGAAAGGAGTCAGTCCCCACAGAGAAATCAGGGTGCTGCTACTGGACGGGGCTGGAAAGTGGGTAGGCAAATGCAGTCAACCACAGCACTAGCGGAGCACTGCTAGAAAATGAGGCACAATCAGTAAACAGGATTCATCAGACGTAATGATGAAACAATTTTTTTCTGCTTCCCACGTCTCATTAAACTTCCTTAGTGATGGAAATCTACTCCCTGTGAGGGAATGTACAAATTTTACTCACTTTTAAATAATAAAACAGCCTCTGCTCACTTTAAGATGCAAAGACAACCTTAAATTAGGTAATAGAATGTTGATTCTATTAGCACTTTAATATTAATTCAAAGATAAGACTTCCCCCATTTACCCAGTCAGGATTAGTTCAAGCAAGCTGCTTGCCTTTGGCAATGAGAGTGGTCAGCCTATTTTCTCACTACCTGCTGCTTCTCATCCCTTTGTGGTTGCAGCAGGAGAAGAAGGAATGGGAAGGAGAAAAAGAAAGTTTTCCTTAAATGGACTGTTCTAAGATTGCCTTATGTTCTCAGTTCAGTTCAGTCACTCAGTTGAGTCCGATTCTTTGTGACCCCATGGACTGCAGCATGCCAGGCTTCCCTGTCCATCACCAACTCCCAGAACTTACTCAAACTCATGTCCATTGAGTTGGTGATGCCATCCAACCATCTCATCCTCTGTCGTCCCCTTCTCCTCCTGCCCTCAATCCTTCCCAGCATCAGGGTCTCTTCAGATGAGTCAGTTCTTCACATCAGGTGGCCAAAGTATTGGAGTTTCAGCTTCAGCATCAGTCCTTCCAATGAATATTCAGGATTGATTTCCTTTAGGATGGACTGGTTGGATCTGCTTGACATTCAAGGGACTTTCAAGTGTCTTCTCCAATACCACAGTTCAAAAGCATCAATTCTTCAGCACTCAGCTTTCTTTATAGTCCAACTCTCACATCCATACATGACGACTGGAAAAAACCATAGCTTTGACTAGACAGACCTTTGTTGGCAAAGTTAATGTCTCTGCTTTTTAATATATTGTCTAGATTGGTCATAACTGTTCTTCCAAGGAGCAAGTGTCTTTTAATTTCATGGCTACAATCACCATCTACAATGATTTTGGAGCCCCAAAAAATAAAGTCTGTCACTGTTTCCATTGTTTCCCCATGTATTTGCCATGAAGTGATGGGACCAGATGCCGTGATCTTAGTTTTCTGAATATTGACTTTTAAGCCAACTTTTTCACTCTCCTCTTTCACTTTAATCAAGAAACTCTTTACTTCTTCACTTTCTTAGAAGAAATGGAGTAGCCATTATAGTCAACAAGAGAGTCCGAAATGCAGTACTTGGATGCAATCTCAAAAATGACAGAATGATCTCTGTTCATTTCCAAGGCAAACCATTCAATGTCACAGTAATCCAAGTCTATGCCCTGACCAGTAATGTTGAAGAAGCTGAAGTTGAATGGTTCTTTGAAGACCTACAAGACCTTTTAGAACTAACACCCAAAAAAGATGTCCTTTTCATTATAGGGGACTGCAATGCAAAAGTAGGAAGTCAAGAAATACCTGGAGTAACAGGCAACTTTGGCCTTGGAGTACAGAATGAAGCAGGGCAAAGACTAATAGAGTTTTCCCTGGAGAATGCACTGGTCATAGCAAACACCCTCTTCCAACAACACAAGAGAAGACTCTACACGTGGACATCACCAGATGGTCAATACTGAAACCAGTTGCAGCCAAAGACAGAGAAGCTCTATACAGTTGGCAAAAACAAGACCAGGAGCTGACTGTGGCTCAGATCATGAACTCCTTATTGCCAAATTCAGACTTAAATTGAAGAAAGTAGGGAAAACCACTAGACCATTCCAGTATGACCTAAATCAAATCCCTTACAATTATACAGTGGAAGTGACAGATTCAAGGGATTAGATCCGATACAGTGCCTGAAGAACTATGGATGGAGGTTTGTGACATTGTACAGGAGGCAGGGTGTACAGGAGGCAGGGATCAAGACCATCCCCAAGAAAAAGAAATGCAAAAAGGCAAAATGGTTGTCTGAGGAGGCCTTACAAATAGCTGAGAAAAGAAGAGAAGCAAAAGGCAAAGGAGAAAAGGAAAGATATACCCATTTGAATGCAGAGTTCCAAAGAATATCAAGGAGAGATAAGAAAGCCTTCCTCAGTGATCAATGCAAAGAAATAGAGGAAAACAATAGAATGGGAAACACTAGAGATCTCTTCAAGAGAATTAGAGATACCAAGGGAACATTTCCTGAAAAGATGGGCACAATAAAGGACAGAAATGGTATGGACCTAACAGAAGCAGAAGATATTAAGAAGAGGTGGCAAGAATTCACAGAAGAACAGTACAAAAAAGATCTTCATGACCCAGATAACCACGATGATGTGATCACTCACCTAGAACCAGACATTCTAGAATGCAAAGTCAAGAGGGCCTTGGGAAGCATCACTATGAACAAAGCTAGTGGAGGTGATGGAATTCCAGTTGAGCTCTTTCAAATCCTAAAATATGACGCTGTGAAAGTGCTGCACTCAATATGCAAGAAACTTGGAAAACTCAGCAGTGGCTGCTGAACTGGAAAAGGTCAGTTTTCATTCCAATCCCAAAGAAAGGCAATGCCAAAGAATGTTCAATCTGTCGCACAATTGCATTCGTCTCACATACTAGCAAAGTAATGCTCAAAATTCTCCAAGCCAGGTTTCAACCGTTCGTGAACCATGAACTTCCAGATGTTCAAGCTGGATTTAGAAAAGGCAGAGGAACCAGAGATCAAATTGCCAACATCCACTGGATCATAGAAAAAGCAAGAGAGTTCCAGAAAAACATCTACTTCTGCTTTATTGACTATGCCAAAGCCTTTGACTGTGTATCACAACAAACTGTGGAAAATTCTTCAAGAGAGGGGAATACCAGACCACCTGACCTGCCTCTTGAGAAATTTGTATGCAGGTCAGGAAGCAACAGTTAGAACTGGACATGGAACAACAGACTGGTTCCAAATAGGAAAAGATGTACGTCAAGGCTGTATATTGTCACCCTGCTTATTTAACATATATGCAGAGTACATCATGAGAAATGCTGGGCTGGATGAAGCAGAAGCTGGAATCAAGATTGCTGGGAGAAATATCAATAACTTCAGGTATGCAGATGACACCACACTTATGGCAGAAAGTGTTCTCATAGCACAGCAAATATTTAAAATGGACTCTCTTGTGGTTACTTTCATATACTGTTTAAGACATCCCTGCTGGGTCTCTTTGCAGCTTTCCTCCTTTGCTGTCAGCCTCCCAAGCAGCAAACACAACCTCTCGCCCTCTAGATTCATAGGAGCTGGTACCAGTCTGCTGTGCTCCCTTCCTCCAACTGTAGGGCCCCATATCTCATTTTCTGAGTGGTCCTATTGAATGCCCCATCCCAGGCTTGAGTTGAGGAATGGCCACAGGCATCCTACTCCTCATGGTATGTGTGTGTGTGTGATTTTCAGCACACTTCTCTCCAAAGAAATTCTCTTAATCCTTTTCTGTGCAGTCATCATCTCCCCAATTTCTTTTATATCTCCATCAAATGTGAAAAATTCATGATTACAAATAATTTTTTTTTCTTTGCCAACAGGTGATAATAGTATCTTGTTTTTATTTCCATTTCCTTATTAGTCAAAGTGAAAGCCTCTCAGTTGTGTCTGATTCATTGCCACCCCATGGACTATACAGTCCATGGGATTTTCCAGGCCAGAATACTGGAGTGGGTAGCAGTTCCCCTTCTCTGCTTCTTCTCAGAAGCAGGGGATCTTCTGAACCCAGGGAAGGGATTGAACCCAGGTTTCCCACATTGCAGGGAGATTCTTTACCATCTGGGCTACCAGGGAAGCCCAAATTATTAGTAAGCATACCCATTTTTCATATTCTGTATGATGCGTCTAATAACAGAAATAATTAATGTGGAGGTCCTCCCATGAACCAGCTGCATCACTTATGCTAACTCATTTAATCCTTGCATAGACCCGATGCAGTAGGTGATATTATCCCCATTTAGCAGATGAGATACAGAACGATGGATTACCTTGCCCAAGGTCACGCTGCCAGTGGATCTGGCCCTGGTGTGCTTCTGACTGGCTTTCCCCCACATTTCCTGCTCTGTTCATCCTGCTCTGCATCCTGACCTTTTTCTTATTATTTCTCTCCTCATCCCGCTTCTCACAGTCTTCATTTTTCCAAGGAGCATTTTGACCTTTCCAGCTGTCGTCAACCTGTTCAGTTCAGTTCAACACGTGTAGAATAAACAATTAGCACATGTCAAACACTGTCTTAGGGAATAAGAGATGAAAACAATCCAGTATGACTAGAAGCAGTCATCTAATACGGGAATCACGTGTACATGTGCAGTTCATCATGGTTCCCAAGCACACTCATGACTCTCTCTCTCCACAGTTCTTTGTCTTAAAGAGGTTAAATGACTCGTCCAAGTTCATACAATTCAGAAGTGATGGAAGAGAAAGGAAAATATCGGGGTGTCCAGCATACAAATCAACCAGTCTCAGTGAGAGCTCTTTAGATCTTTTCTACTTTTACAGATGTCATTGTCATTCCATGTCCAGGGACTATTTGTCATTAGAAATAGCTTTCATCTCCATAGTGGGGGGGGGGGGATTGTTCCTGAAGCTTAAAGCTCCTGGAAGGATGCTCTGTGGTTAATTGAGGTATTACTATAGCAACAGTGACAAAAAAATCAAAACAGCAAGTACAGATTTCATAAGCACAGACTAGCCTGTGCAAACATGTAACGATGTTTTCTTGCAACTCAAGTTCATTTTTTATCCCAAGCTCCTATTCTGCTCGATGCAATGGATGCATTCTAGTCACTTTTGAGTAAATTCAATAAGATTCAGTGCTTCTTAGCCATTTCTTTAGAATATTTAGTCAATTCAAGATGATTTTCCCTTTCTGCTTGGGGACGGTATTGAGTTCATGGAGGAACATGGGACCCTCCAGATGATCCCCACACCCGTCAATGGGGTTGTGAGGTAGAAACCAGTGTCTGCAGCTTCTATGGGCCTCATAGTTAGGCTGGCTGGGTTAATACTTAGCTCTCCTTTGAATGGAGACTGCATGGGTCTGGCGCAGGGGATCCCTAAGTTGTGGTCACCTCCCCATCAGATTCACTTTGGGGACAGTCTGGACCACATCCCTCTGATACATGTCCCCTCAGCCTATGGAGACACCCCTTCCAGCGCAGAGGCTCAGTATGGTACTCTGTCTCAGCTAATGTGCCCCATTCTTAGGATCTACATGTGCTCTCTAGTGTCATTTCAAAAGGTTTAGAAAATATAGGAGGCTTTCTCTTCCTTTGCCTTGAGGCCAGAATGAGATGGAGAAGGAGGAAAGAGAGGAGGAGAAAAGAACACAGTAGTTAACAGTTCAAATATCATTCTGTCGCATCTGTATGGATTGCCTCCTTCAAAGCACTATGATTTTTCATTTCCAAGTTCAAATCTACCAACGTATCTCTTCTAACCAGGTTTCTACTTAGAATGATAAATGATAAAAGAAACACCAAGCACGTCTCCTCTCACCCAGAAACTCTCACAAATATACCTCTTTGTTTTCCCTCACCTGTGACACATTCATCCACTGACAACCATTTCTGCCCTCCTCTCACCCCCCGCCCCTCAACCGCACCTCACCCCCCACCTGTCACCGGACCCTGCCCCTGGGACCTGTCACTCTGCTCCCACAGACAATTGCACCCACCTTCACTTTTCACTCTCTGTTTTTTAACCACGTGTGCTCAGCCAGCTGATTGATACTTTTTCTTTTCTCTTTTTTTTCTTATATGTTTGTTTTCTAACTTTTTTTTTTAACCTGCCTCCAATCCTCTATGAAAACAGATAAGGTCTAAAGTAAAACTGTAATAAATAAAATCCTTGCAACCCTTGTAAGGTTCAGTGAGCAGAACTGCCCACATTATGCCAGATGTGAATACACCATAATTTTCCTGACTCCAAATTGCTTTCATTTTGAATCAATTTCTTTGTGTGAAGCCTTTGATGTTTTTCCTCCTTCTGAGTCAGTGATCCTAGTTAGGCAAAAGAAAGAAAAGGCAAAATAGTGTTGAGTAATCTATGATATCCCGGCTTCTATGCTGGACACGTTTATCTACATTATCTCATTGCCCGCATCCTAGATCTATAGGGTCCTAACTGGAGCCAGAGCCATGTTTACCCTATGGTTCAGGAAAGCCCATCTGGAAGTTGCAGGGAGGATGAGATGGATAAGGATGCAAGGACTGGTTTGAGGCTCCTGGGGGAAAAAATAATTTTCTAAGTTTGAAGAGAGAATCCACTGGAAGAGAGAAATTTGCCCACTGGTCATTCAACAAATTCTTACCAAGCATCTGCAATGTACCCAATACTGTGCTAGATGCCAAGGATACAATGAGGACTGGTCCAAGGGCAATAAACTAGTTTTAGAGAAAAGGGCCAATTCTTTTTTAAAAATATTTATTTATTTTAATGTGC
Organism: Bison bison bison; assembly: GCF_000754665.1. Taxonomy (NCBI): domain Eukaryota; kingdom Metazoa; phylum Chordata; class Mammalia; order Artiodactyla; family Bovidae; genus Bison; species Bison bison. The sequence continues at coordinate 1,026,244 of NW_011494604.1, read as the reverse complement.
AGGGCTTCATTACTGCATGCAGGCTTTCACTATTTGTGGCAAGCAAGGGCTACTCTCTAGGTGTGATGCATGGACTTCTCGTTGCAGTGGCTTCTCTTGTTACGGAGCACAGGCTCTAGGCACTTGGGCTTCAGTAGTTGTGGCTTGCAGGCTTTAGAGCAGGGGCTCGGTAATTGTGGTACAGGGGCTTGGTTGCCTCAAGGCAGGTGGGATCTTCCCTGACCCGAGATTGAACTGGTGTTCCTTGCATTGCAAGGTGAATTCTTAACCACTGAATCACCAGGGAAGCCCAAGAGGGCCAATTCAGAGGGCAACATCAATCACACCACCTAGACTGTCCTCTTACCCAGACCCCCATCCCAAGGCATGACAGCTGCAGTACAGAGGAAACAAACACCAAAAGTTGCTTTGTTTTCACGTTCAAGAAACAATAGATAAGAACAGTGGGAGGAAAACCGAGGCCCACGGTTTCTGCACCCTGGGAGACAGTGCCTTCTACACAAACATCAGAACACGTGACTTGCAGACGCTGTTGGATGCCAGAAGGACACTCAAATGGGAAATCAGGAGAGACTGGGGATGCTAACCCAAACAACTGAAGCAAGGAGGACGGATAATGCAACGAGAGCTGACGGGACTGGGGTCAGGACTCAACTGAGATCCACACTGTGGCTTGTAAGGATTAACCGGGAGGAATTTGGGGAAAGCTAAATTCCCGCAGAACTAACAGATGTGGAGCTCGAGAAATACAGCTTGTGACTTCTGCCAAGTCTCTGCTTCTCCCCCCGGGCTAATGTGACCTGGTAGGGTTTATGCCAAGTTATTCCACAGCAGCTTCATGGAGTTAAGACGCTTGCTTGAGGCTATTGATACAGGAATGATCTTTCTTCAAAGTCCTTCCCAGGCCCAGTCTCTGGCATCGTGGAAAACCTCACGATTCCCATCTCTGCTCTGCTGTTACTTCGTTCCTTAAAGGATATTGCATGAGTTAATTCATCTCCTTGAACTCTAGTTGTTCATCTTTTAAGAGAAGGGCCTGGATTAGAAAAGCTAAAACATTCTGTGATTATTGGACTAATTTTAGCCCCTCAGCCCGGGTTCTGGGTACCCTTGACAATCTAACCCAGCCAAGCCCTCTCACTTCCTAACATGGGCCGTTTTCTCCAGCCAAGCCAGTTGTTTTTACCGTCCCTGAAAACAGCACACACAATATTCATTCCTGACCCTCTGCCAAATGCACATGCTGGTCAGACATGGAATGTTCATGCTGGTCAGACTGGAAAGGACATGCCCACTGCCTTCTCTGAGGCCAACCTTCAAGGTGGGCATATGTCAGCTCCCCTGGGCATCCATTTATATCTCTGACATTAATTTGTCTAGACTCTCTGTGGATTCATTTATATTTCCCTCATGTACTACATCTTGGCATAATGTGTTTCATGAGTTTATTACCTGTTTCTTTTATTTGTTCTAAGTGTTCCTCGCCTCATCTCCCCCTCCAGCAAGTGTTTAGGTTAAATGAGTTCTTGTTCACTTGCTCCTGGTTATTGAGTTCAGTGCTTCCCATCATGTCCTTTTCTAGGCTGGAGAATCCTAACCTTCATGGTCTGTCTTCCCTCCACTAAGTCCTTGAGGTTTCTTAGTTCCTTCTTCCTTGTCAGAACATCCCTTTAGAGGTTCAGGGACTAGAACTTGTCACAATTGAGGGAAAGATGTACAGAGTTTAGAGAAATGAAAGGGTGTGGACTCAGTTATTTTCAGTCCTTCTGCACCCCTAGCTGATGCTTGATAGGAGTTTTCTTGGTCTTTGGAGCAAAGCAGTACTTCAAACTCATGCCCTAGAAGATAAAAATGCCTCCAAAGATACAAGCTCTTTCCTGATTTTTGAGAGAGATGTTAGTAATAAAGTTTAGATTTGTTTGTTTTTAAACATATCTGCACATGCCACTGTTAAATCCATCTGTTCCTTTTCTGCGCATTTATGCAAACTCAGTTGATAACAATGATAATTAACATTTAGTGAGCTCTTAAAAGGCCCCAGGAACTGTGCTAAACATACAATATCTTTCTTAATCCTCTCTGCAACCCTCTGAGATTGGGACTATTATTACCCAGTTTTGCAGATGGGAATATTAACAGAGATTAAATCACTTGATCATCACACATCTGGCAGACAGCAGACCCTAGCCTCAAACTCAGGAAGACTGAGTTTTTCAGCCTTACTATTCTCTGCAGTTAACCCTGGTTGTAGATTAGAACCACCTGGTTGGAGCTTGGAAAAAGCACCAATTCCTCCAGGGCAGCTCAATCTGACTCTTTTGGGGTTGGGGTCTAGATACAGATAGCTTTAAAAGCTCCCCCAGGCAAACCTATTGTCCATCCAGGACTGAGGACCACTGCTCTGGTGCCTCCTACTGTCAACGCCTGTCAGTTGATTTCGATTGTAAGCAGAATACATTTACTCATCAGTAATGTGGAGGCTTGTCAAGGCACTTTCTTCAGAACATTGTTAAAGATGTTAAATCTGATCAGTCTTGGAGTAGACTCTTTTGTTGTGGTGGTGGTAACATATACGTAATATAACATTTAGCATGTTAACTATTTTTTCAAGTACTTACTTTTTAGCATATAAACGGGGTCATTCTACACATTTTTTTTTCTTTTTTTATTGTGGAGAAATACACATTACATAAAAATTTCCATATTCATGGTTTTTTTAAGTGTACAGTTCAGTGGCAGTAAGTACATTTACACTGTTGTGCAGCCATCATCACGCCCACTTCCAGAACTTTTTCATCATCCCCAAGTGAAACTCTATATGCATTAAATGCTAACTCCCCATTTCTGCATCAGCTTAGTCCCTGGCAACCACCATTCTACTCTCTGTCTCTATTAATTTGACTATCCTAGGCCCCTTGTACAAGTGGGATCATACAATATTTGCCTTTTTGTCCTGGGTTTATTTCACTTAACATGATGTCCTCAAGGTCTATACATGTTGTAACATGTGTCAAAATTTCCTTCCCTTAAAAAAAAAATTATTGGAATATAGTTGACCTCAAGATTCCTTTAAAAATGAAAAATGGAGCTACCATATGACCCAGCAATCCCACTCCTAGACATATATCCAGAGAAAGCCATAATCCTTCATTTTTTAAGGCTAAATAATATTCCACTGTGTGTCTATACCACATTATGTTTATCTACTCATCACAAAGATTCATGAGGAGGGGGTTTAACTGCACCATCTAGAGATGCCTGTATCTAAACCATTTGTTAATCTTGATAAAAGAGACATCATTCCCTCCTTTAGCCCCATGGTGACTTAACCTTTTAAAAGAGAACCTTCTTAGAGAATTTTGTCAAAAGCTTCAAAATATTGTAAGTAGGTTACAGTTATTTCTCCCTTGTATCTACTTTTTTACTTCACAAAGAACTCCACCCTGTGCCTCTTCCCTCCCCTGTCCACACCTACATCTGTGTGGTTCAGGGAAGTTCCCATTTCCTGTAAGAAATCTTTCTGGACCTAGCTCCAGCAGGGTTGCTCTGTCTGTCTCTCTCCAGAACTTGCCTGATGTTTATTGCCTGGAGCAGCCCGTCTGGCATTTACCTGATATTTACTTCTTGCTCGCACTTCACATTCCTACAATGATGATCATCCCTTAAGCACTGCTCATGTCTGTCTCCTCTCCAGCCTCAGTGCAGAACTGAGTAAATAACAGAGGTGGGGAAAATTCGTATTTAATTGAAATGAAGGAGCCCACTGCCTCTTTCTGGAAATCGGTGCTTCTTCGCTAACATCTGAGATCTGAACTGCCTGCAGCATCACCAAGATGTGTTAAGGATCCCAACCCCCTTCCCTGCCCAGACTTGGGACAGAGCCAGCGCTAAGCCATACTGACAGGGGCAAAGTTTTTCTCCCTTATTATTTACTTGTCTCACACACCCGTCTTTTCTGGGCACCTATAATCCTACTTCTCTCCATCTCAGTCCCCTATTCTGTATTCCAATTCCTTAGATTCTGACCTAGGGCTTGTCATTATTTTTGTCGTGTCTGCCCTAATCAAGGTCTCAGAGGCTGTTGTAATGGTCTCTTACTGATATCTCTCACTCAAGTCCACCCACTGCCTCCCATCTCACGTCAGCCTCCTGCTCCAAATGCCAGATGATTCTCTTTGCCTGGCCTGTAGGGTTAAATCCAACCCCCTTCCATGGCATTTAAGGCCTCCCTAATCTGGCCCTGCTCACAGTTCCATATCATCTCCTACTGCATCTCTCCATATATTCAATTAGTAATAAAGTATTGAATGACTGCCCTCCATGGGCCAGGATTCTGGATGTGTTTTATGGTCCCCGCACAGTGGTGTGCTCAGTAGGTAATCTGGAGGGAGTTACCATGTTTCCTCCATTCCTGCTAAGGGGCTGTTAATTTATGGGTGAGCCCAAGGCACTATGCCAACCTACTGTTTCTCTTGGAAGGACTGATGTTGAAGCTGAAACTCCAATACTTTGGCCATCTAATGCAAAGAGCTGACTCATTCGAAAAGACCCTGATACTGGGAAAGATTGAAGGCAGGAGGAGAAGGGGACAACAGAAGATGAGATGGTTGGATGGCATCACCGAAATGAGTTTGAGTAAACTCCGGGAGCTGGTGATGGACAGGGAGGCCTGGTGTGCTCCCAGTCCATGGGGCCGCAAAGAGTCGGACAGGACTGAGCAACTGAACTGAACTGATTGTTTCCCTACCATGGATTTCAGGGACCATGGAACACCAGAGGAGAGACATCTTGGTCAGAGTAAGGGAGTCTTTCTGGACCTCTCAACCATGTTAGCGATTTTCTATCCCAAATCAGGCAGCAGGGTCTCTTTCCAATATCTCCTGAGTTCCGTCCAGAGGTCTGGCCCTGCGCAGGTCCTCTAAGTGCCGGGCTTGGGCCTCTTCTTGGTTACAACCCAGGATTCTCTTCTCAAGATTCAGATCCCCTTCTAGGGACAGTGGCATAGGTTTTCTTGGCCACACACATTCTTTCTGACCCATCCAGGATCACTGTGGCTTTACCATGGTTCTCAGAGAGAATGACATGGTTCTTATTTCGAATGTCTTCAAGAAGGGTGGCCATGACTTGTGTTCTTCCCTGGATCCAAATGTCCAGAAAGTGACCCTTGCACACTCGTCTGGAGTTGAGCACTTGACCTGGCCCTTAATCTAGAACATCTACCAGGAAAGCTGGTGTCATCAGGGGGACCAGCCATGCCCCTGTCCTTTCCTCTGATCTGCACACCCCTCCCACAACTCACTTCCTCCTGACTCATCCTCAGCCCCAGTCTGACAGTGTTTGTCAAAACATCAGGAAAGAGGAAGTTGAAGAGGTGCTCTTGACTGCCTGAGAAGTGAGATGTGATAACCCCTGGGTGTCAATCCAAGGGCAAACTACAAAGTCAGCCTGCCTTTTCTCATACCTCCCTGACTTAGGAGATGTGAAAATGGTGTATGTGTGCATGAGTGTATGTGTGTGTGTGTGTACATGCATGCGTGCGTGCGTGTACATACTTATCTTCACTTTGCCTGAGACAATGTGTGAAGCCCTGGAAGGGGATTTATGTTCTCAGGAAATGAGAAGAAAAATTAGAACTGTAATACAAGAAGCAAAAATAACACCAGAATGACTGTACATGAAGGGTTGGTGACCATTCAGAGGCTGAGGTTTTCAGAGCTCAATCTTCACTCTGCTCTGACTTGGAGAGCTGCTGTGTGGGTCAAGGGACACATGTGGTGAACTGGGTAGAAAACAACTGGTATTTGTTTTACTCTAATATGTATCTTCTATTAACAAGTTTTTAGGTGCAAATACAGATGTTAACTGATCATCCATTGGATAAAACATTTTGATATGGAAAAATCTAAGTTCAAATCTCATCTCTGAAAACAGAAAAGCTATCACACTACACCTCAGTTTCCTTATCTGTAAAATGGGGATAATAATAATGGTTCATTCTTAAATATTGTACACTTCTTTTTACCAAGTACCACTCTGTGGGCCAAGAGTATAGCAATGAACAAAAGTAGGCAATGTCTCCACTTTCATGGAATTTTTATTCTGGTCAGGGCAGACAGACAATAAATATGGACAATGTCAGACAATGATTCGGGGTGACATGGGTTTGTCATTTTTGAAAGGATGGTAATGGATCTCTAATGAACTGATATTTGAACAGACTCTGAAGGAAGAGAGGGAATGACCATGTGGACATCTGACAGAAGAGCTTTCCAGGAGGAGACAACAGTAAGTGCAAAGGCCTAGAGGAGACTCCAGAAGCAGTGGAGAGGCTGGGGAGGCTAAGTAGAAGTGCCGGACGGGAGAGTGGTAGGTAATGACGTCAGAAAGGGCCTCGTGGCTTGGTGGAGATGTGGCTTGTCCCCTAGGGAGCTGGAGAGACATGGAAGGTTTTGAGCAGAGGCGGGGCAAGATCTGACTGAGGATTACTTCTGTGTGGAGAACAGACTGTAGGCACAAAGTTGGAAACAGGCAGGGCAGACATTCAGGCGAGAAAACACAGCAGTTTGAATTGGGGCACTAGTAAAGAAGGCAGTTGGAGAAGGCAATGGCACCCCACTCCAGTACTCTTGCCTGGAAAATCCCATGGACGGAGGAGCCTGGTGGGCTGCAGTCCATGGGGTCGATAGGAGTCGGACATGACTGAGCGTCTTCACTTTCACTTTTCACTTTGATGCATTGGAGAAGGAAATGGCAACCCACTCCAGTGTTCTTGCCTGGAGAATCCCAGGGATGGGGAGCCTGGTGGGCTGCCGTCTATGGGGTCGCACAGAGTCGGACACGACTGAAGCGACTTAGCAGCAGCAGCAGCAGCAAAGGAGGCAGTAAGCAGAAGTCAGATTCTGAAAATATTTTAATGGGACTTATTGATGGTTTATAGGTGGAGTGTGAAATGACCTCAGAATTTGGTGCTTGAGGAATTCAGAGACTGGAGTTTTAATTTACCAGGTTGGAGAATTCTCAGGGAAAAGATGGTTTGGGGAAAGATAATCAGAAGTTAAGTGCTGGACATGTTAAGTCTGAGATGCCTTTAAGATGTCCAGCTGGAGGAGGACAGCAGGCATCAGGTTTTAGGAGAAAGGTCAGAGCTACTGACGGAAATTTAGACGTCATCAGCAGAGAGATGGTTGGACAAGGGCTGGACAAGACCAGCCCGAAGAAGCAGTGTGGCTATCTCCTTTGCAGGGCGTGAAGGCCAAAGGATATCACATGAAAAAGACTTTTGTAAGCTGTGAAGTGCTGAACACATGGAAAAGACTCAGAGCACCAATATGTAAAAGACATAACTTGAAGAAGTATCTGCAGGGAGAGTTAGAATCACAGAATGTTGTACCAGGAGGACCTTAGGAAACAGTTGATCAACCCCTCTCACTTTAGTCATGAGGAGCTCAGGTCAGAGAGGTTAAGAGGCTTGTTCAAGGACCCCCAGCTCGGCAGTGGCCAGCAGCCAAGCTGGTCTCAGCACTGGGAACCTTATGGGTGCAGTGTTCTTTCCACCAACAATGCACCTGTTCACACTTACTGCTTAAGTTCTCTCTGAATTTGTTAACCAGGGCCAAGTAATTCTTTCAAAACAGAAATCTAATTATATCTCTGTGTGCTTTCATACATGCTATTTCCTCTGCCTGGAATGATCTGCCTCCTCCCACTTCTCTGTCTGGCAAATTCCTGTCCTGTCTCCATTCCCAGATAGAAGGGCCCTTTGCTGGGAAAACCTCCTTAGCCCCACCAACTAGAGCTGCTGGCTGGCCCTTCACATGCCCCCAGTGCTCTGGTCCTGCATTTGCTGTGATCATGGCTCTAGTTGTCTCTTCTTCCTATGACCTCTCCACTGAGCATTGAGAGTGGCACTTAAAATGTCTGGGGAGGAAGGAAGGAAGGAAGGAAGGAAGGTCTCTTCTCTCCCATCAGCTCAGGACAATGACAAAGCTGTCATTTAGTGACACTTCAGTTACTCTGACCTAAGTGTGCTTTTGGTTTAAAAACTGACAATGACTTCTGGGGTGGGTGGGAATTTTCTTTTTTCTCTTCCATCCCCAAGTGCAATGAGCAGGTGATTCTGGGGCCAGAAATCTACTTGGACATTATAAGTGATTGGTGCCTTCTTTTTTTTTTTCAATTCTCTCTCTCCTATTGTTATACGAGTGGCTATGGCTTGTTTGCCTTTTGCCACAAGGCCAGATTTGTGTTTGTGTCTGGGCTATGAACAGGTGGGAAGATACACATACACACACACACCTCCACACGCTCCTGGGAGAGGCTGCACTCTTGTTTTTCAGAAGTAGCTAGATCTAGAAAATGCCTTCAGGTGGGCTCCCAGCTTTGTCACCCTTGAGCATGAGAATTTGGACTTCTTAACTTCCTGGTACCTTAGTTAAAGGTAAGTTTGGAATTTCTAGGTCAAGAGTGAATTCTAAGAACTCCTTCTCACTCTCTATGTTCACTGCTCTTTAGCATGTTTGTTTTGGATAATTCTGTATTAATTGATTTATTTACATTCTGCTTAACTGCTCCTAATAGAAGTAATTATTGTGCAGGTTATTGCAAAGGTTTAAGCAAAGTGACAGACGGTGGCAGTGACATTGTGGTGGTGGGGTCAACAACCCAGGTTTTGTTCCTAGTAAATGATTCAGAGATTCTAACCTGGCTGGGTTTGCCAAGCACTGCGGATGCCTGAAGCAGGTGATAAGCCAGGCTAGTAAAATAACTGTCCCTTCCTAAAGTGTGGGCTTCTGAAGCTCTCTTGTATTGAGAGCTCTTAAGTAATCACTGTTCATCAATAGAAAACTGTAGAATCCAATTAGGCTTAATTAGCCCAGCATCCCAAGCATCTCTGCTCCTCTGTGTCTCCTTGGGTATTTCCCTTTCTTGGTTCCTGCTTCCCTTGAAAATGAAGGGTTCCCAGGCTATGTCCCCAGACTGGGGTCTCCTCTCTTCTCTTCCTGCACTGAGCCCTCTCTCACACTCATTCATAATGTGGAGAGGGGGAGCCAGGAAGAAGCATGAAGCGATAGTGGAAAGGAAGAAGGAAAAAACAATCAAAACGTAGTGGAAAAGAGAGGGAGGGTAAGAGAATATGGTGAAGGATGGACAAGATTTTTATTGCCTTGCAGGAGAGAGCTGGAGAAGGCAATGGCACCCCACTCCAGTACTCTTGCCTGGAAAATCCCACGGGTGGAGGAGCCTGGTAGGCTGCAGTCCATGGGGTCACTGAGGGTCGGACTGAGCGACTTCACTTTCACTTTTCACTTTGATGCATTGGAGAAGGAAATGGCAACCCACTCCAGTGTTCTTGCCTGGAGAATCCCAGGGATGGGGGAGCCTGGTGGGCTGCTGTCTATGGTCTATGGGGTCGAAGAGTCGGACACGACTGAAGTGACTTAGCAGCAGCAGCAACAGAGAGCTGCTGCCGACCACGGCTCAGAAGGCACTTTGTCTACTCTCCCAACCAGACAAATGGGAAACTCTCCTACTCATATCTTTTCCCTGCTATATAGAGAATATTTTCATATTTTTATATTAATTAAAAGGTGTCTATATTTCACACACACTTATATTTTTGCAATAACAAAGCAGTCCCCACAGTTCTGTAGGAAATGGGAATGGGGTGTGTGGGAAGGACAACACTCCCAGTAGTGGAAGGAGGCTCAAGAGACCTGCCCCACCCCAGCCTGCAACTTTGGGACAAATGCTTCCCCTCTAGTTCTCATTGCCCGGTCTGTAAAATGAAGGGTTTGGACTCGATGCCCTGTGTTAACCTCTTCTAACTTGATTTCTACCCCTAATTAAATGGACGGGGTGTGTGACTAGTATGCATGACATGCCCATTCCCTTCCTTTTCCCCTTGTCTGCTTCTCTCTCCTCTTGTCCAATGTCTTACCTTTGCAAGTTCTTCTCCATTCAGCACATTATGAATTTCAGCATTCCTGTTGCCCTAGAAAGGCATTATTTCTGAGATTGTGCAGTGTCCCTTTTTGCAGCATCTCATAAACACCCTTCCAGGATTCTTTCTTTTTTTTCTTTCCCATCATCCTGGCCAAACTGCTTCTCTCCTTGGTTCAGACGGGTCTGTGTGTGTGTGTGTGAGACAGAGAGAGAGAGAGAGAGAGAGAGAGAGGATGCCTCTTTGATTACTGTCTCCATCCCTCTGCTGTACCTGGGATTTCCTTTATCCAGAATTTTGTTAAGTAAAATGATTCACTCTAATTCTTCAGTTTCTGGCATACTCTAGAAAGTCATTTAATGTTTTCCTTCTTCCAGCTTATCCATTTTGATTTCGCAGTTCTCTTTGGCTTGCCCTTAAAATCACACTTCCCCTGGTTTAATTTTTCAGGGTCTTTGTCTTTATCCTTCATTCTTGCATTTTCTTTTCTTAGGTCACCTTAAAAAACAATTTTTTTTTTTTTTTTTCCGAATACCTTTCTTTGTTCAGCAGAGGGCTCTCTTCCCATCCCTCTTGCAGCCGGGCAGACAGGATTTGAAGCTTGCTCCCAGTCTTTCCCTCCGGGTTTCTAGCTATCAGAAACACTAAGATACTTACACTTGTAAACAGTTCAGCCTTGTTCAGTGTGGTCGCACTCAACCTTCCCTCCTCAGTTGAGAGCCCCTCACCGCCTTCCCGGCTCGTTAATTTCTTGGATGTCCTCCCAATGTTCCTGATGTTATGGGACTCATTGTAGCCTCTACTCAACCTGCTCAGGAGGGATAGATTTCACCAAGCCTAGTATTACAGCTGAAGAAACTGAGGCTTAGAGACGTTCTCTCCAGGTCGTGCAGCTTGTACAGTTAACCCTTCTAAGCCAATTCTAGTTTTCCAGTCCAGCCCAGCAGCCTCGCCTCACGCCCTTCGACTGCATTTTTAATATCAGATTTCCCCTGTTGTGTACGAGATCCTTTCCCCCTTCTAGACCACAGGCAGAAAGATCGTCTCCAGCTGATAGGGCTGCGGAAGTGGGGAGCCGAGGGGAAGGGAGAATTTCTTGAGGTTCTAGCGGTTGGGTGGGCAGAGTTCCGGTGCGCAGACTCCCCGGCACAAAGCCGGGTTCGAGACCGGGCTTACCGAGGACGGTAAGGCAGGATGTGGCAAAAGGGATCAAGTGCTCCAGGGACCTGTGTCTCGCCTCTCGAACGCCGACCACCGAGCGGGACTTCTATGTATCCTCCGGGTAAGCACACTTGGCAGACTTAGGGCGGGAGCCGGGCCGATCCCGGGAACGCGGAGGTGCAGGGCGCCCCCTTGCGCTCCTCGCGCGCCACG
>NW_011494604.1:1014230-1014514 GCF_000754665.1 Bison bison bison | reverse complement strand
CATTCCCAGACGGGCCGCGAGTCCTCCCGGTTCCCCTCTGCCGCTCCCCGCCGCCGGGAACCGGGAGCCGCTTGGAGCCCGGCACCTGCGCCAGCAACCCGGAGGTGAGTCCCTGGAGTCCCGAACGCTTCGCCTACGCGGGCTGGGGCTGCAAGTTGCAAACTTCAGCAACTCGGGTGGGTAGAAGGGTAGGGGCCCAGCGGCGCTGACAAGTTGGAACCAGGTTGCGGAGACTGCGGGCCGAGGGGAGGGAGCCCCCGGGCTTCCTCGCTGCCCGCTGCCAC
>NW_011494604.1:998034-1014130 GCF_000754665.1 Bison bison bison | reverse complement strand
AGGGAGGGGACGGACGAACGAAAGGCTGGGAAAGAACGGGGCTGAGACGGCGAGATGGAGGCTCCGAGAGGGCGGACGAGTGGACCCGGTGGGGGCAGAGTGCGGGCAGCTAGGCGCGTGGGAGCGCGTGGCCTGCCCGGAGTGTGAAATCTCGCGCTCGGGGACGTCTCCGCTCTGCCGCCGCCTGCGGAGGTCCCCACTGGATTCTTCCCAGACTCCCTGCCCTGGCAGGGCCCTGCGGAGCCCTAACTCGGCCCCGCCAGGCCCCAGACGCAGCCGTCCCGGAGCCCCTCGCCTAGGCTTTCAGAAAGGGGTGCGGCGGCGGGAACGCGGGACGCGAACGGCAATTTCCTGATTTATTTTTCTCATGGTAATTTGTCTTTGTGGTTGGGCTGCCCATTCACTTTCCGCTCACGTCGTGCCGGAGATCCAGCGAGGAGGGAGGGAGCGGGGGGCGCTCGGGCACAGGGAAAGATGCAGACAGGAGAGGGGATGGGACCCGAGCCGGGCGGGAGCCGAGAGGGAAGTGGGCGTAGGACCGGCAGAGGATGACGGCGAAGCCAAGGACACCAGGACTAGCGGAGCCGCGGGCGGCGGCTGAGGGAGGACAGAGCCGGCTGCTTCGCCTGCCTCAAACTTTAAACAGCCAGGAGGAGCCACCTGAAGCGCCCTTGTTGCCTCCTACCCCTCAGTCGGTGCCCAGTGCTCGGGTTATTCCGTCTGCCCCGCCGCGCCGTGCCGGGCTGCAGTGGGCCCCGAGTTTGGATGGGGAGAGGTGATGACCCGACTCTGCCCCGACTCCTGCCACCCCCTCCAGGCTTTCCGCGGTGGGGATATGAGATCAGCCGGAGCAGGGAAGAGCTACCAACCCTTGGGATGCGCTCTTCCCGGGGCCCGTGACTGAGCCCACGGAACTGGGATTGGGGGGTTGGAAGCTTGCCTATGTCTAGACCCCACCACGATCCTACCTTCTCTGGCCAATCCAACCTCCTTGCACCTTTCTCAGACATCCCTACTTCCCCTCCCATCCCCACCACTTTGGCAGCAGCTTCTCTCTCCTTCCTTCTGGCCCGGCCTCTTTGTCCTCTCCAGCTCCACTTTCCTTCATCTTCAAGCCTGTTCTCTCCCGTTTCTTCTCTTTTACCGCAACCCCTCTCTCACCCTCGCCCCGTCCCGCCACCCCAGTTCCTCTTGACATTCAAAAGTGTCCTCTCGCCTTTTCTGAACCAGGATTGGTGACCTTGAAGAAGGGGAAGAGGAGAACTTGAGCTTGAGAACTGGACCTCACAGCTAGGAAAACAGGGAGAGGCAGATTAAGAAGTAGCTTGCAAAAACCCGCTGGTACCCTGCCCCAAATCTAGATTTCCAACCTAAGGAGGAAGGGGGGATAAATGTTAGAGAGGAAATCTGCCATTCCATCACCCAAGACTACAGATCTAGAAATTACAATTATAAGTGATCTCATCTCTGTGTGTACATGTTATCCTATCTCCCCCTACTTTGGGAATTGACTGGAACATCCCACAGCCTAGTCCTACCTGTCACCTGTTGGGCCCCCAACTCACCCTCACTGTCAGGGCCCTCTAGGATTCTACTGTGAGATGATGACTTCCTTGAGGTCTAATTCACTACTTTCACTGAGGATTGAGGTGGTAGGATGGACACAGAAGGCAAAGGACAAGATCCCTGATTAGAAGTGCATAGTCCCTTGTTAAATAGCTTTAAAGGACCCAGGGCTGAACTCCAATGCCCCACCACCCACACCCCCAGCAGCTAAATGTTCCCCCATGGTCCTCAAGTGTTGACTTTGTTATTGTGTAGATACAAGGTAAATGAAACCAACAGTGACAGTGAAGTCACATGGTCACTATTTATCAAGCACCTGTTATGTGCCAGATACTAGACACTATGGATACAACAGGAGATAATGTCTCTGATCTCTGGAATGGAGGTGAATCAGCATGACTAGGAGAACCTAATTACTAGCATTGCCTGATTGCTGTAATAGAATTTACTGTGGGTGTTTTCCTGTGGGTTTAAGTAACCTGAGAGCTAATATGGAGTTGTCCAAAGGACTTGGGGTCTGGGGTTTGGGGGGGTGGGTTGCTGAGAGGGCTGGGATTGCATCACCTTAGCTCTTCACTCAGCACCAGGTCCCCTCTCCAGGCTTCAGATTCCTCACTCAACAAGTGGGAATGAACACCTCTGTCAATACCTACCTTATACTTGTGGTGTGTACAGAGGCAAAGCCAGGTACCTGAAGATCTGAGGATGAGAACTACTGAGAGGGCATATTGGTTATTTATACATCAGTGTTTGAACCCCAGTCTTGGGATCATCCTTTGCCTTATCCAGTCACCTTGATCACTAGCCCGTCTTCATCATCCAGTGACTGTGTGTTTGTGTTGTGCTGGAAATAGTTACCACTAATTAATGAGTTTTCTTCACATTCAGATCTTTGCATTTGAGTTTTAGACATCACTAAGTTGGTCTTAAATTTATGACAAAGTTTAACTAATGTGTCTTAAATGTATGACTAGAGGCCAAAGCAAGTGTTTTGACTAATGGAGTTTCACTGGATTGACTGAACTGAGCCCTTTTTTTAGAGCTTGTGTAAGCAACACCTGGATTTCACTGGCATACTGCTATGCTTTTTATGAACCTCCCTCTCTCTGACTTTTGGTTTGATGACATCTGCTTTAGCTGAGGAGATGGCTCTTTGTTGGGTAATCTGGAAAGAGATCTTTGTGTGTGCCATTCTCTGCCTCAGATGGAGGAATCTCCTCCAGGACTTTTTTTTCTGGAAAAAGTTCCCCTATCACTGGTTTGAATGCTAGCAAGTACCAGCTGGGAGCAGAGTTCTGAAAGGGAATGGGGTGCCAAACATTCTGTGGCTCTACCATGCCCGTTTTCTTCCCTTTGCTCCAGTGCTTTTCTTTAGTGAGCGTGAGAGATGAACACCAAACCTTGCAGAATCCACTCTTGAATCCTGACATTAGTCGGGGTCTTACCCATAAGCCATGGCTACGCTTGGTACCTCCAGAGTGGAAAAAGAAAAAAAAAAAGGCTTCCTTTCCAATTTTCAACTGGACACAGTGGATAAAGCATGACAAGTGACCTGGGAGGGATGGTGACCAGGGACGGGAGAGTTTGACCTTGAGCACACTTCCCAGCAGTTGGGCTTTGCATCCTCCTCCATTCTGATGTGGAACAGGAGAACAAGGATTCTTTTGGGCTTTCCCTGAGCTTTAAAGGCAGTGCTGTGTGCCAAGTCCCACCATGACACTGCCCTCATTGATCTGTTTAATAAGGATGACTTAATCAGACTTGCACCTGGAACTCTTTTGAATTTGAAGCCTTGTCGATATTATCAGAATATCTTTGCATGTGAACCAAGAATGTCTCTGGGCTCTTCTGTGATAGGAAAGACTGTGATAAGAAGACGGCTGGTGACCATCTGTTCCACCATCCCCTGAGGATCAAATTAGAGGAGATAGGTTTAAATTCCCAAAGGAGAATGCTTAGAAATGAGAGAGGGTTGGAAGTCAGGGAGGCTTCCCCATCTTGAAGGGAGATTAGTCACTTCTTGATTTTCCAGGAGTGGTTCATTTCCTTTTTTTTTTTTTTTTTTTTTTTTTTTTTTTTTTTTATGTGGGCTATTTGTGGGGAATGTTTAGTCTCAGGCTAGTTTTTAGTTACATCCAGGTAATCCACCTGACTGCCTGGATCTTCAGAAAGTGCACTGTCCTTTTTAGCCAAACGTCATTTGGAAGGCAAATCTGTATAGTAGGTGTATGTGTATATGTAATATACTCATATACATTTACATGTAAACACAGATGCAATGCATTGCAAAGCTATATTAACAGTTTGATCATCCAGAGTAACCCTTGGCTCTGTTTCTCTGCCAGAATTGACATGAGTCTGCCCCTAGGGAGGCAACTTCAGGGAAATGGTTAGTGGGATAGCAGTTTAGATCCATCCCCACTGGTCCACCTGAGCCAAAACAGCCTCCATACTGCCCTAGTCACTGTCCTGAAGCCCCCTACCCAGGAGCTCTAAAAGAGTACAGAAGTACAAAAGAGCTGCAGTTGGCTCTTAATTATTCCGGGATGGGTGGATTCAGTGTGCAAAGCACCAGACCCAGGACTCTTCTTTCTCTTCTTTTGGTGCCTTGAGTAACTCTATACCTGCACTGAGAAGCTGGGGAGATCTTATCTTTTAATACAAACTTTTGTTTCTAGCAGCCTCTTCCCTCTGCTCCTCTTTCTCAAGGTGTCTGGGGGAAACTAGGAGCCCCACCCACCAAGAGGCTCATGCACCCAAAGCAGACTGCATTTAAGGTTCACACGTTGCTCTGTTGGCCAGGGTGTATTTCTGCCCAAAAGCAGAAGAGAAGAGGAAAATGCCACTAGCTCCAACTTCTGCAGAGTCAAATTCCTGTAGATTTCCCAGGATCTAGTTTTCTTCTCTCTTCCTTTTGTAGTCACTTGAGTTTATGGAGTCAGCTAGAAACCTGGGCCCCGTCAAGAGTATGAATGAAGGGCAGTGTCCTTGTGGTAAAAGCTTCCAAGCAGGCCAGCTCAAAGGAACATTTCTGTGAATGTCCCCCAAGGCCAAGGGTCATTTTCCTGCAGAGATCAAGTGCCTTGGGGCCATCTGCTCCCTTCTAGCGTCTCTCTAGCTTCCAGAGTGAGTCTTCACATGGTGGGCTCAGTCTGGAGAGCAAGGCTCAAGTGACCTTTGTATACAGTAGCTTGGTCCCACTCAACACTAGTTCCTGTTAGAATCACCTGGGAATGCTTTGAAAAAATATACATGACCAGCTCCCTAATTAAGTCAAAATCCTCAAGGCTGGAGGCTGGGCATTGATTTTTTTTTTTAAGCTCCTAAAGGCAACCATGGTTGAGAGCCACTGACCTAAATCTTTCCTAGGTTCTCTGGCCTCACGCCAAAGGCATGCCAATTCTCTTTGCCCTCAGTCCTTCACAACAATCAGGTACCAGCTAGAGCTCCTGGCATTTGGATCATAGCTACTGTTTGTGTTCCTGTTCTGAATGTAATGACTTTCTATTATAAGCTGATTGTGGGAGCTCCCTTCTAGTATAACTTCTTTGTGATTTTTTTCTTAAAAAGTAATGCATATTCATTCATCATCTTGGGGCATTTCCTTCTAGATAAGTATGTAACAAAATTGTGACTGTACTGTCTGGGTTGCTTTGTAGCAAGCCCTTTTCATTTAATCACATATTGTGATGATTTCCCTGTCTTAAGTATTCTTCTCAAATGGGCTTTTTAGTGGCTGCTGGGTATTCTATCTTATGGATGTGCCATAATTTATTTAACAAATCTCGTGTGAGTTAGACATCTAGGTTGTAAACCATTTTTTACTGTTATAAATAATGCTGCAGTGAACATCCTTGTCTATAAATCTTTGTGCCTATTGATGATTATTTCCTCAGAGCAGATTTCTAGAAGTAGAATATTTATGCTTCTTTTTAGCATGGCCCATTTAGACAACTTTTGACTGACTTCCTAGAGCAATAAAACTTTTTCATATTCAGAGCTAGAAAAACAAACTATGAACCTTTCTGAGGCATCAGAGTGGCTGCTCCGATCTGAGCTGAAGGCCAGAACCCTTGACCCAGCCTTGTGCCTGGCTCCACCTCCAGGTCAGTTCCACAAATTGCTGCCTCACTTGTTCAGGTGAGCTTCAAGGCTCTCCTGCCTCTAACCTAGTGCTCCCCAACCATTTTGACACCAGAGATTAGTTTCGTGGAAGACAATTTTTCCATGGACCGTGGGGGAGGGCGGGTTATTTCAAGATGACCATTTATTATGTACCAGAGAGTCTGCTAAACTTTATATACGCTTTATCTCTATTAATCCTCATGTGCCTTTCATGCACATATTATTTCTGCCTCCACTTCCCATTGAGGAAACAAAAGCTTTGAGAGAGAAAGCAGTTTGCCCAAGGTCACACAGCTAGTAAGTAGCAGAACTAGGATTTAAACCTAGACTGTCTGACTTCAGAGCCTACACTCTTAACCACTACATACACTGCTTTTCATTGTTGGCTTATGGTGACCACAAGTTGTTCACAAATGCTCCATCAGCATCTTGTGCACACACACTGTGACTTTCTCCAGAAGAAGAAGGGCAGCCTCACATACAAATTGCAGAAGAGCGGGGATGCTATTCGTCATGTCTCCCTTTTTCTTTTGACTTCCTTGATTCTGTCCTCAGCCCTCTCTCCAGGTACCCACTTCGGAAAACATTTCTTGTGTCCTCACCAACCAGTTGCCAAGATCCTAGCATGTCTTACAGCTGAGCAGGTCCAAGTTATAACATATCCCTATTATAGCTTCCCCACCCAGTCGGAAGAATCTGGATGCTATTTCACAGAATGGCTTATAAAGCTGTCAAGGAGGCAGGCATGCTATAGTAATGATGGCAGGAGAGAAGCCTGACTTCTGTTGGATGTCAAATACTGCCGATTGGATACATTTTTGCATTCTTGCCTCAATGACAATAACATTGTCATTGAAATAGCAGCCAAAACTGTCCTGATTTGATTCTGACCATGACCAAGAACTAGCTGGTGGCGTGACAGTGTGTAGATGACAGATGCCACATCAGCCTGGCATTAATGATGGTCAAGAAAAAAGATGCCATGCCCACAGACCCTCCCTAGTCTGTAAGAAATTTGAAATGGGGAAGTATGATTAGGGATTCCAAAAGGGATGATGGTTTGTGGCAGGTGAGGTTTTGAAAAATGAAGCTTCGTGTTTTTATCCATGATTCGGGTGAAACTGGAGTAAGCGAGCTTTTCAGATCTGTTGATGACAAGGCTGTGATGGGCAGCTCCTATAAAAGACAGAATAAATATTCAAAATGATCTCAACAGCCTGGAATGCTGGGTTTAAACCAACAGGAGGAAATTTAACAGGGGCAGATGGAAAGTTGCATTTAGATTGCAGAAATTAATTACTCAAGTTCATGGTGGGGGTGGGGGTGGGGGGAGACTTGATTTGGCTGCACAGCCTGAGAAAAACATCTGAGGGGTTTAATTGGACACAGGCTTCATAGGAGCCGACAGGGTGATGGGGTTGCTCAAAACAATACTATCTTGAATGGCACTAAGAGACAGGCAAGGTCCAAATTGGTTTCTTCCTGGTCATTATGTCCTCATGTCTGCATGTAGATTTTAGAGAGGACCCTGACCAACTCAAGCATGATCAATTGGAGGGCATTCTGTGTCAGGAGAGGTTGGGAAACCCAGCCATGAAAGGCTTAGTGAAGGGAGGGAGAAAATCCTGGGTGTCTTGGTGGCTGGCTGCAGAAGAAACAGGACTTCCTGTAGAACAGAACACAGTTAATCTGCCTGGAAGAACCAGAAGGCTCCAGAGTGGAAAGTGCAGGAAGCTAGATTCTTCACAGTCTGCATCTTCCCAACCAGATGGGTTCCAGTGAATCGGCACCAGCTGGCAGTCCTGCTGCCTGGGACGCTGTTGGGGAACTCTTGGCCCAGAGACACATGATTGAACTGGCAGCATACCTCTATCTCTCTGTGGCTTTGAGGCTGGAGCATACCCGCCTCCTTTCCTGAATACTGCAGAGCAGTGTGGTTCTCAAAGCGAAGTCCCTGGCCAGCAACATCAGTTTCACCTGAAACCTGTTAGGAGTGCAACAGTTCTGGAGCTGACCTACTAATCTGACAATTCCCTGGCAGGGCACGGCAGCCTGTGCTTTAGCACAGGTCATTGTGATTTGTGCTAGAGTTTGGGACACTGCTTTCGACCACCCTGGGCTGTTCTTTCTGTTGCTGGATGTTTGTGGCACTAACCCACAGTCCTCAGCTGGGGAAGCAAGTGTAGAACCTTGGAAGGAGCATGGGTGTGGGGATGAGAGAGACTATGGTTCAAACCCAGCTTGACTGGTTTTGTGTTGAAGGTTTCCCTCCCTGAGCCTCCTTTTTGTGCTGTAGAATGAGGGAGGACCCTGATGCTGGGAAAGTTTGAGGGCAGGAGAAGGGGACGACAGAGGATGAGATGGTTGAATGGCATCACCAATTCAATGGACGTGAGTTTGAGCAAACTCTGGGAGATGGTGAAGGACAGGGAAGCCTGGCATGCTATAGTTC
Organism: Bison bison bison; assembly: GCF_000754665.1. Classification (NCBI taxonomy): domain Eukaryota; kingdom Metazoa; phylum Chordata; class Mammalia; order Artiodactyla; family Bovidae; genus Bison; species Bison bison. The sequence continues at coordinate 1,005,987 of NW_011494604.1, read as the reverse complement.
ATGGGGTTGCAAAGAGTTGGATATGATTTGAGCAACCGAACAACAACAAAAAGTTTAAAAAAGAATGAAAGGATGTGGCAAAGTTCGTGTAGATCTTGACCTTGCCATTGGTGTCAGGTCATCCTTGGAAGAGTCTTATCAGCATCAGAGTTGCCTTTTCTACAGAAGCCTATCTTCCCAGTGGTCACCTCAAGCCCCTCAAAGAGAAGCCTGCATGTGGGCTCCTCTGTATCCCCTCACAGTGCCCACCAGCATGGCTCTCCCTCAATGAGGGGTCAGTTCACTCTTGGACCACCAGTTCCCTCCCTCCTGGACAATGGAGAGCCAAGGCCACTTTCCTTCCCACTCCTATCCAAGACCCCTATCCTTGTGAGCATGTGTGGGTGCCTCCTTCCAGTGGACCTGGGTCTTGCCAACCCCAACCTTCTGAGGTCTATGAGTCTAGACTCTCTGCTCTTGGCATGCACCATTATCCGCTAAAACCACCAGTGAAAGGTCTTAGGGCCCAAACATCTCACAGTAGTCCCTGACTTTAGGGAGGTAAGAAGCCTGAGTTGCTGGTGTCAGCCAGGCAGCAAACATGTGTGGGCCCTTCTTGGAGCTGGAGGTTTCTGGGGTCATCTCTCCCAGTCCCTTTCAGTGACTGGTAGAGTTTTCAGTTCATCAGAGGCAGAGCTCATCTCCCCACAGGATGACCTATTTGATTTTTGGCCAACAAGTTTGATAGGAAGTTCCTCTGTTTCTCTGGAAGTTTGTCTCTCCCCATGGGCTCCATCTCTTCCCCATGTGGCTGTTCCAGGCAAAACCAGTTACTTCAATGGCACAGCCTTTCCAACCTTGGAGACCACTTCCTTCTACCTCTCCCCCATTCCCATTAGTCCTCCTCTGACTTGTCTCTTCAGCTCGGGGTACAGGACTCAGAACATCCTCTGACTTACCATAAATTGAGGTCACTGGAACCGAGTCTGGTCCTGTGGGTGAGGCCCGGCCAGCACACCCCATCCATTAATGTGGTGTCAAGTCTGCCCTGGATGTTTTTAGAAGTTGCATAGCCCTGCTGACATTTGTTAAACTTACAACCAGTCAATACCTCCAGGTTTCTTTACCATAATCTGCAGCTCAGCCCCATCTCCACATTTTTGTCTTTCTGCTTGCACTCATTGGTTGGGGCTGCCAGAGCAATACCAAAACAGGGTGGCTTAAGCCATGGAAGGGAATTGTTCCCTAGTGCTAGAGGCTGGAAGTCTGAGATCAAGGCGGCGGCAGCGTTGACCCCTTCTGAGGGCAGACTCTGTTCGCGCCTCTCTTCTAGCTTCTGGTTTCCTGGGAGTCTTTGGTATTCTTTGGTTTTTGGAAGTGTGTTTCTAATCTCTACGCTCATCTTCATATAATCTTCTCCCTGTGTGCCTGTCCTGACATTTCCCCCCTTTTTAAGCTGGCCAGTCATACTGATTTAGGGGCCCACTCTGCTCCAGTATGACCTCATCTTAATTACATATGCAACAGTCCTTATTTTCAAATCAGATCATATGAGGTACTGGGGGGTTAAAGCTTGAACACATGAGGCTTTTTGGGAGGGGGTGTGCTAGGCACAGGTCAGCCCTTGGCAGTGCTGTGGCTTTTTCAGTTTTAGGTTTGGGACTCTACATTTTCTCCTGACTTCTATTGTCTGAGTTCAGCCCACCTCTCTAGCTGATTAGCATATTTTGGAGTCTGACACTGAGTATACCTGGTGTTGCTCTCAGCTTCAAAAGCTTCCTGTATGTTGATCCCAGGAATTATAAGATGTAGATTGGGGTGGGACAGGTCAAAGCCCTCCAGCACTCACCTGGACCCCTCCCTCCAAGCGGCCTTGACCCATGTGGTGAGTACCCTTGGGTACCTATGATTGTGCAACTGGCTACACGTCCCACTAGTTCCGCCACCTTGGCTTGCTTGCAACACTTTCACCAAGAGCATGTCACGTGTTTTCAAGATCAGCTAGAGGGGTAAACCTTGTTTCCCTCACTTATCAGCCTGGTGGCCTGTCAGTGGAGTAGCTGAGCTCTGCCCAACAGGACTTCCTTACTGAATGCCTGCTGTCTGCCTGCAGTCTCAGCTGCTTTCTCCAGGTGCCCACCACCCTGCCTGTATTGTCTCTTCAGGATTTTTCTCAGGCAGCACCTCGACTTTCCCTCTCTATGGTTTTGCAAAAGCCAGCTCAGACCCCTTTCTGGAAGTGAGCCTCTCTCATGCCTGCCAGAATCCTGTCAGATTTCCACAAGATCGACAGCTGCTCTGGGCTTCATTTGCATGTTCCCTGGGATGTGTGGCTGGGCCCAGTAGCCTGAACTCATTCGGAGCAGCTGGAACATTTTTCACCAGCCTCTGGCTCGGGCCTCCTGTGCCCGTGACACCTTTCCACAGAGTCCCACTCCCTGATGGAGAAGACAGGAGCCGAAGACAGAAGCTCAGCGCCCGCCAGAGGAGCCCCCCAGTCTGGATGCCACCTTAGTTCCCGTGTAGCATTCCTCCCCTTCCCAGTTCCTCTTCCCCACATTTCTCTTTTTCCTAAAGTCTCTTTTCTCCTTTCTGATGCTCTGTGACTCTGTGAGGGGAGGTGCTTGGGCAAAGGTGAGGTGTGTGACCAAGGGGCTGGGGCATGGGAGGGCTGCGACATGCCAGCTCCCCCACTCCCTCGTAGGGTGACTGGGCAAAGTATTTCTCCACTCTGAGGCTCAATTTCCTCATCTGTAAAATGGTTATCAAACCTACTTCAGAGTGCGGTTGTGGTGTGTTTATGTGCCAAGTCACTTCAGTCTTCTCTGACTCTTTGCGGCCCTGTGGACTGTAGACTGCCAGGATCCTCTGTCCATGGGATTCTCCAGATAAGAATACTTCTCCAGGGGATCTTTCTGACACAGGGGGCGAACATGTGTCTCTTACATCTCCTGCATTGGCAGGTGGGCTCTTTACCACTAGCACCACCTGGGAAGCTGTGCAGTCATGGGGGCCAAATCCAACGTGTCCCTTTCAGTAAAGTAGGTCACCTGGAAAAGTGCCTGGGGTCTGGGGGTACCCAACAAACCAGTCCTTGTACAGAGGGGACTGGCCAGCCTGAGTCTGATGCAGAGGGTGGGGAGAAGTTGGGGGTCACAGCCTGGGCCCTGCACATGGGAAGGCCATGATGCAGTTAGGCTGTTAGAATGGAGAAGAGTAAGTGAGCTGAGAAGGTGGGGGAGGAAGAAGCCCCAGGACTGAGAAATTTGCAGAAGAGGATGGGGGGTTGTAAGGATTACCTAGAGTTTCCTGAGAGCTAACGTTTTGCCAGGCCACTTAAAACACTCTGGTATGTATCTTAGCTCAAGAAAGCCCTAGGAGTAGGTCTGACTTTACTACCCCTATTTGGGGCTTCCCTGGTGCCTCAGACAGTGAAGAATCTGCCTGCAGTGCAGGAGACCTGGCTTTGATCCCTGGTTGGGAAGACCCCCTGGAGAAGGGAATGCCAACCCACTGCAGTATTCTTGCCTGGAGAATTCCATGGACAGGGGAACCTAGCGGGCTACAGTCCATGCGGTCACAAAGAGTCAGACATGACTGAGTAACCAACACAGCACACCCTTGTTTACAGATGGGGTGACTGAGACAAGGAGATATTCGGTAACTAGGAAGCCAATGCCCAGGTTTCCAGCCCAGGCAGGCTGCTGTCTCCTGGCTTGCACTCTGCTCTGTTGGACCACATGCTTTTCTGTTCCTGCATTCCCTTCATCTATCATGACGACCCCATCCCCAGCTCTATCCTGCAGTATCCTCACAGCTTCTCCTCTTCATAATTGGGGGGTTGGGTGGGGCTCAGGGCTCTACCCTTCTCTAAGGACACTTCTCAGGGCACCTTCCATGAGGTCCTAACTCACATCAATCAGTCTGTAGAAGGAAGGATTTACTCCCACCATCAATCTGTAGAGGAAGGATTTACATTAGATACAGGGAAAGTGTGAACTGCAGGAGAAGCTAAAACAGCTGATGGAAGGCAACTCTGGCATGACTTAGCCAGAGATCTTACGGGCTAGGGTGGAGGCAGGAGGAACAGGGTGGGGTAGGTCTGCTGCACCCTGGACCTCTAAGAACCATGTCTCCAGATGCAGGGTGAGTGGCAGTGATGTGCTCCTCTTGGCAAGATGGTTGACCCTCCTCAGTAAACCGTGGCTTTGCTTACATTTCACAGCCCGGTCCTGCTGGGAGAGAGGACTACTCTGAGATCATCCTTTTGGGCTCAACATCTGAAGTGGTTTCCATTTCAGAAACTCCTCTTCTTGAGAGGGCAGGACCAAGGAGTCTCTGCCCAGGTCTGGGACTTGGGTGGGATAGGAATGAGGGGGGGAATGCCTGTGACTGTCCCCTGCTCTGTCCTGCCCTAGCCTCCTGCCTGGGAAAACCTTCCTGGCTGTGAATTAAGCCTTCTGCTGGTGCTGTGGCCTCATGTAGGGGCTCAAAGTAGAAGGCACAGGTAGCCCTAGGGATGGATAAATGCCTCCAGCTGCCAGGGATTAATTCTAGGAGGATCTGCTTTGTAATCTCAAATACAAATACCATGGGTGAGGCCCTTCTATCTGCCAGCCTCTCATTTAAGTGCTCCTAGAGGACTAAAACGGACACGACTGAGCGAAAGTGAACTGAAGTTCACTTTCACTTTTCACTTTCATGCATTGGAGAAGGAAATGGCAACCCACTCCAGTGTTCTTGCCTGGAGAATCCCAGGAACCGGGGAGCCTGGTAGGCTGCCGTCTATGGGGTCACAGAGTTGGACACGACTGAAGTGACTTAGCAGCAGCAGCAGCAGAGGACTAAAAGGGAGAGATCAGCCTCCAATTTACACATGAGGAAAAGTCTTCAGAGAAATTAAGAAATTTACCTAATATTGCACAGCTGTGTACAGGTGAGGTAGCCAGGCTACAGGAAACCCAAAGCAAGTACTCTTTCCAGCTGATGATGGGCTTCTCTCAGTAGCTTGGTACCTGCCTAAAGGCTCCCACAGATCAGGAGGGCCAGATGGAACCAGGGAAATATATCTGGAGGTAGAGGGGAGGTTGGAAATGAGGGCTTCAAGCCTTGGGGTATGAGTGTTTTTCTGCCGGAACGTTGTCCATAAGTGCTGTGACTGCTTGGAGACCCAGGCTTTGGGTCTCTCCGGGTCATTCTTCATGCTGCAGGGCAATGGAGAAGCTTTTATGGGAAGCCATCCCACCCTTCCATAGCTGTGGTCACCCGCTCCTCCACCTGCTTTCTCTCTGTCTCCCTCCCTCCCTCTGCAGCTTGTACTGGTTCCCAGACTAGCCCTCTCCTGTGACCTCTCTAGGGCAGCAGCCTCAATGTCCTTCTGAGCCCTCTAGTGACCGCTCCCTGCACGTCTGTCAGGAGCCTGTATCTTGGGCACTTTCTGAGCCTTCAGGTCAGAACTTTGTCACGGGCTGTGTGTGCATGTGTGTGTTAGGGTGTGGGAGGGGTTATTTCACAGAGGCCTAAGGCAGCGTCAGCTGCTCTGTGGAGGCCCGCCCTCCCATCCCAGTCTGAATTCAGATTGCCACTGTTCTTGGCCGAAACTCCAGACTTCATCTCCTGTCTTCCTGTGTGCACAGGGCATCTGGGTAAATCAACACTGAGTGTGAGCCCCAGAGGTCCCACTGTTTCCTGCGTTGGACCTGTACAACCCTGAGCTTGCTCATGTGTGACAAGGAGGCTGGACCGGGGTGACCACAACTTGGATGCTCAGTGTGCCTGGAGCTCTGCTCTCCAAACACATGTTCCCTGATCCCCCGGGGAACAGCCCAAGACTTGTGCCCTCATGTTATGGCTGGGGAAACTGAGGCTCTGGTGGTTAAATAACTGGCCCCAGGTCACACTCTGTCTCCCCGGCTCTCTCTCTTCCCTTGTGGCCCTGACAGGTCAGGGCTTGTAGGAGGAAGGGGTTCAGCAGCTCATTTGAGAGGCTTACTAACCTACCCCCGCCACCTTACTCTATGCATTCAACAGTGGCCCCTGGGCCTGTTCACTTGAGGGTGGACTCCTAGGACAGGTTGTCCGTGTGAACGATGTCCCTGCACCCGTCTTTGAGGGAGTCCCCTAACCTCAATGACAGCGTCATGGCTGCACAGCCTAGACGTTCAGCTCAAATCACACCCCACATTTGTCTTAGAGGTTTGGGGTGATGAGGGGATTTGGAGAGGCTTGCATCTCAGAAGCTCTGATAGACATCACACTTGACTCACTACAGGCTATCAGGTTATTTTATCTGTGTTAAAGAGACCTGTTTCGTGGGTCTGACACAACCTGGCACCCTTCCTGGGGGTGTGGATGTCGATGGGAGGGAGGCCGGGTTTTAGCCTGCAGACTGGTCCGTGGAAAGTCAAGTGTCCATCCTTCGAGACAACAGGTAAACCAGCATTTCTCCTGCTGGGCTACCCCTGATGGGATTGTGCTAAAATTCTTCTGGGTTCTAAACTTCAAAACCTGGTGAAGTGTTTACATTCTCATCCTTATTTTCTTCTCCCACCAACTGCAACTTCCTTTTACTGAATTCCAAGCCAGATATTGTTCTACTTCCTTTTTGTACATTATCACACTTAATTCTTACACCAATAAAAATTCTGAATTTGGTACTGTTATACCCATTTTAGAGATGAAGAAATCCTCCAGAAAGAACATGTCCAGGGCCACACATCTACTAAGAGGCAGTTTCAAACCCTTGTTTCCAATTCTGAACTCCGAGCCCTGTCCCAGCACACTGCATGGCACCTGCCATCAGAATGGGTGTCCAGGGAGACTCTGACTGCCATGCCCTAAGCAGGAGCCCTGGAATTCTGGCTGTGCTTAGGGCTCTCTGTCCTACGTCAGGCAGAGCTAGCCACTTTGTCCACGTCCCTCATTCCTCCTGGGTAAGCTCTGCCTCTCCTCTCCAGACCTATTTGGGGTTGGGCTTGAAGACGCCCACCCAGAGTGCCCACCTTCAACAGCTGTGGCCTCGCCCTTCCCTGGACATCTGTGGGTGGGGAGGGTGCTGTCCCTTCTCATTCCTCTGGCACACTGGAGTGGTTTTTTTAAAGGCAAGAATAGAACTCGGAAGGAGTTTCAAAAAGAGGGACAGGGTGCTTCAGAGCTCCAGGCCAGCAGTCTCTTGGTCCTCTCCGGCCTTGAGGTCAGTGTTACAGGGAAGAGAACCCAGGCCATTTGCTTCTCACTCTGGGTAGTCCTGGCTAAGGTGGCTACGGGGGGTGGCTGTTACTGCCTGAATACCCTCTGGGCCATGCTTTGGTGGGTTAGACTGGTAGCACTTCCCCGGGGCCCTGACCCCTATTTTCCTTCATCGTGCCATTTCGAAAGGGGATGTGTGGTTTAAGGCAGTGGTTCCCAACATTGTTGGCACCGGGACTGGCTTCATGGAAGACGATTTTTCCTGGAACCAAGGAGGGGTGGGGGATGGTTTCAGGATGATCAAGCATATTACATTTACTGTGCACTTTACTTCTGTTATTACTGTAGCAGCTCCAACTCAGATCATTAGGCATTAGATCCCGGAGACTGGGGATTAGTGATTCTGGTTTAGTGATTCTCCTCTGTGGCAACATATTAGAATCACCTGGGGGACTTTGGAAACTCCTGAAATCCAGAGCCCACCATTGAAGGGGGATTCCATCTGTCCATGTGTGACCCAGGCATCAGTGAATTTTAGGGCTGCCCAGGACATCAGGGACAGAGCCCAGGGCATCTTCTGCCTTGACCTTCAACACATCAGTCCCCTGATGATGCTGGGAGCTCCACTCTCAGGGAAGAGAGAGGGCCCAGTTAGTCTGTATCCTTTGCCCAGCCTAGTGCCAGACACCAGGGCCTCACACGGAAGCTAAAATCAGAAAACATCTTGGTCTTCCCCTCCTTTGATCACTTTTTCACAGTGTGGATGCTGCACATTCTCAGAAAGGG
>NW_011494604.1:987789-997934 GCF_000754665.1 Bison bison bison | reverse complement strand
GATTTTACACCCCCAGTGAGGGTATATTATACCCCAGGGAATCTGACCTTTGCAGGATTCCAGGGTCACTGGTGAGTCTCAGTGCCTAGAAACAGAGCAGAGGACCTGAGTAGGTCCTTTGTGGAGCAGCCATGGGGCTACATCTCTCTGATCTCTGTCTCTCTCTCACACAGATGAATATAAATGTGAACGGAGGTGGTGAATCTCTAGATACAGGGTGGGGTGGGGCATGATGTGTCAGGGTTGAAGGAACACATTTTGGGCTCTCTGTGTTCACACCTGACCTGTCCACAGGACCCTCATCCTGCAGGGGATCCTTGGATAATTGGAACCTGCAGAGAAAACATGGACCCTTCCCTCTGCCCACAGCCCTTCTCCTTACAGACACCCCCGCTGTGTGTTCTTCCCCTAGGGGAAGTAAGGAAATAGGAAAGAAAGTAGCAGAAGTGGGAGCCCCTCCCAGAGAGTGGAGAACAGTGTGGGCGCGTTGAGAGGCATCTGGGTAAAAACTGCTTTTCATATGGGGCTCCAGTGCTGTGCCTTGATTTCCTGCCAGCCGCTCTGTCCGCAGACCAATTGCCCCGCCATGGGCCCACATCTCCTGCAGCCTCCTTGAAAACTGGGTGACATCAATGCAGGGGACAGCACTGGGGACCTCGGGGGTCCTCTGCCCTGAGGCCTGAGCCACATCAAAGGTGCACCTGTGGGGGTGCACAGACTGTGTCTGCCTCACCCCCATCCTCCGCCCCCCACCTGAAGTCCTGGGTAGCCGTAGTCCCCACTCCAGCTGGAGGTCCCAGCACCCCCCACCCCCACAGCTCCTGAACCCAGGGCCCAGGGAGACTCCTGCCCTGTGGGTCTACATCTCAACTGTGGCTCAGATGGCCATGCCTCTCCCCTGGCCTCTAAAACAGACCCTTCTCCAAAAACCTGCAACCAGGTTGGCTGCTTTCTGCTTTTTGTCTCATCACCTCCCTGCCCAGTTCTCACTTTAGTCTCTTACCCTCTGATTGCTGTCACTTTTCCCGGTGGCTTTCTCTGAGAGCTGCTGGTCACTCAGTCCAGTGGCCAATTCCCAGTGCTCGGTCCCCCAGGATCCCCCTCATTTCTCACACCCTGTCCTTCTCGGCTTGCTCCTGACCACTCTGCCCCCTGCTCTTGTGCTCTGCACTCCCTCAGGCGTGCCCCTCCCATTCTGATCCCACCCATCCGTCAGGGCCAGGACAAGCCTGCCTGGTGCACGGGCCCCTTCTCCTGGGCCCCTTCTCCTGGGCCCCAGTCAGTGGAGAGCCTCGCACACAACCCTTTAGCAGATACCTACTGTGTGCCTACAGGGGCTGAATGCTCTTCTAGCCCTCAGGAAGGGAAAGAATTGGCAAGTCCTGCCCCCATGGAGTTCATATTCTAAGAGGAAAAACAGTGAACAGAGTAGATCTTATAATGTATGAGAAGCTAAACAACATGTGGTAGGATGTTGTTTTAACTATTTGAATAATTCAAGTTTGAATATATCCCAAAGCAGAGAGAATACACAAATTCCCATATACCCCTTACTTTGCTTCAACATTCATCAATATTTTGCCCATCTTGTTTCATTTATTCTCCCCCTCAGCTTTTATTTATCCCGGTGTATTTTAAAATAAATCCCAGACGTGGTGCCAAGTTTTATCTATGGATACTTCAGTGTGCCTCTCAACTGATTAAGATGTATTTACATTGTATATAAACACAGCGCTATTGTCAAGCCTAAGGAAACGAGCAGTGTATTCTTCTGGGACTGTTTCACTCTTCTGTGTGTGGCAGTCTTGCCTCACCAGGTGTTGGAAGCCCCTTGAGGGCAAGGATCACAGTGATAAGAAAAAGGTCCCAAAGCTTGGAAACAAGGCAAAAAAAAAAAAGACCAACTCCATGTCCTGGCGACTTCCTACTGCAGCCTATCTGGTCCCCCCAAAAGTTATTTAACTCTCCTGGGGGGATGTACTTTTGCTTGACTTTCAACTTATTGTTAAGAGCCAGATTATATGATGTTAGATGTTAACATGTAGATTAACATGTAGATTGACAACAGAGATGTGTACCCAGTAGAGACGCAAATGATTTCTGTCTAGTAGAGAAGATAACTTCAAAAGTTTTTACTTCTTGCCCTGCAGGACATTAACCAGTATTGTTTCCACTTCACAAACTCATTTCTGCATTTTACTGATTGTATAAACCCCTCCCTATTCTTCAAATTCTCTTTGGAACTCTGAATTAAATTATATTTATATGACAGCATTTTGAAAACTATACTTCGACAGTAGCCTGTACATTTTCTGTAGCTTTTCTTAGTCTAGTCCACTGCCTGGCACAGACTAGATGTTTGTGAAATTGGATTGTACTTGACTTGGTATCTTATTATGAGGGGGAGAAGCAAGGTTTTAAATTGAGAAGTGCCTAGCAGGTGTCACCGGAGAAGGCAATGGCACCCCACTCCAGTACTCTTGCCTGGCAAATCCTATGGACGGAGGAGCCTGGTAGGCTGCAGTCCATGGGGTCGCTAAGAGTCGGACACGACTGAGCGACTTCCCTTTCACTTTTCACTTTCATGCATTGGAGAAGGAAATGGCAGCCCACTCCAGTGTTCTTGCCTGGAGAATCCCAGGGACGGCGGGGCCTGGTGGGCTGCAGTCCATGGGGTCGCACAGAGTCGGACACGACTGAAGCGACCTAGCAGCAGCAGCAGCAGCTGTCAGAGCTCTGGAGTGAGGTTGGAGGCGGAGAAGGCAGATGTCCCTGGAGAGTCAGGAAAGGGTCAGATGCCCCTGGATGTGGGGCCATCCAGAGAGCACCTGCTACCCTCTGCTCCTGGGAGCAAAGCCCTGCTCCAGCCCTAACACTGAGTGGGCAGGAAGGAAGGAACAAGAACAAGACCTCTGTGTGTGTGTATGTGTGTGTGTGTTGTGGATGTGCCCCCAGTGTATTCAGGCTTGCCAACTTGCCCCCATGCTCAGAGGGCAAGGGTAACATTGTAGAAGTTCTTTCATGTCTACAATTACTGCTCTCTGCTTCCTCTTGCCTTTCTGGGTGGGGAGTTCTCCTTTATGTCTTATCCCAATTATTCTATTATAGTTTAGGCTGGGGATGCAACGGGAGGAATAACTGAGCATGCAGCTGGGCCTGGAGTGGGAGGGCTCGTGTGTGGGGAGAGGCAGCTGCCCTTTTCATCTTCTGAGAGGCTGTGTTTCTGTCTGAGAACGGGGGTGGTGGTAGGGGTGTATGTGGAACAGAGCCGATGGGTGGGGTGGGGGGGTAATGATTGTTCTGTGGGTTCGCAGGACTGGAGCTGCTCATCATGGAGGAACAAGTCCTCACTTCACTTAAAAATACCCAGTTGCCATCCTGTCTCTCCCATCCTCCTGAGTGCCTGTTCCTCCAGGAAAACAAAGCAACGAGGTTTTAGAGGAAGGCCTTGCCTTCCAAGGCCCTCACTCCATGCTTTCAAAACTCCCAGTCTCGGCATTCGTGTGGCACCAGCCAGGTCAAGCTAGCACCTTAGAGGGTGGCTAACAAAAAGGGATTTTTAGTTCACTTAAAGGTTGAATATGTTCCGTATTTTATTTAAATTGGCATGAAAAGCTTTAATAACATTCTTTTCTACTGAGAGCTAGAGTAACATTCGGTGCTTCCCTGATGGCTCAGATGGTAAAGAATCCGCTAGGTAATGCAAGAGACCCACAGGTTCTATCCCTGGGTTGGAAAGATCCCCTAGAGAAGGAAATGGCTACCCACTCAAGTATTCTTGCCTGGAAAATCCCATGGACAGAGGAGCCTGGCAGGCTACAGTCCATGGGGTCACAAAGAGTCTGACATGACTGAGCTACAGACACTTTAACTTTCACAGAGTAACGTTTAAAAGTGACCTATCTAATCAGGGGTGGAGGGGCTGCTATTTGAGGGGCCTGCTTGTTAGTTTTTGGAGACTGGAGGGTGATAGGAAAGGGGGATTTCTTCTATCCCAGATTTTCTTCATTTTTCCAGCCAGCCCCATTTCCCCTTCCTCATTCAGTGCATGTAGCACTCCCTGCCATTGCTCAGGAGACATTTGCCAGCACCAGACATGCAGGACACAAAGATGAATGGGTCAGTTTTCCCAGCTGGAGAAGCTCTGAGCCTAACGGACAGTGGTCCTTCATGAGAGAGCAGTGCATTCCAATGGAGGACATTCACATTTGTTATATGTTCAAAACCTCACAAGAAATGGGGAAGCTGAGCCAAGACAAGCCTCTTCCATCCCAGAAGGGGAGCTGAGGCTCAGAGAGGTTGAAGGCCGAGTCTGAGGTCATACAGTGGCTCTGGGTGGAGCCAGGGAAGTGTCTCAGCTCATCATCTCGCTGGCTGAGTGTTCCAAGTCAGGACATTGCTTTCTCCCTTGTTTGGAAAAAGATGAAGAGAGTCAATTCCAGTGACCACAGAGTCCTGAGTCTATTCTACCTCCCCTCCTCCACCCTCAGCCAGTTGCACTGAAACAGAATGGGGCTAGACATAAGATGAAGAACATCCAGAAGAGAGACAGGATGGAGTGGGGAGTCAATTACAAAAAGAGCCTGTGAGGTGGAAATGGGTGTCGTCGTTGCAAATGCATGCTCTGCTGCTGCTACTGCTAAGTCGCTCAGTCGTGTCCGACTCTGTGCGACCCCAGAGACGGCAGCCCGCCAGGCTCCCCCGTCCCTGGGATTCTCCAGGCAAGAACACTGGAGTGGGTTGCCATTTCCTTCTCCAATGCATGAAAGTGAAAAGTGAAAGGGAAGTCACTCAGTTGTGTCTGACTCTTAGCAACCCCATGGACTGCAGCCCACCAGACTTCTCCATCCATGGGATTTTCCAGGCAAGAGTACTGGAGTGGGGTGCCATTGCCTTCTCCAATGCATGCTCAGTCATATCCAAATCTTTGCAACCCCATGGACTATAGCCTGCCAGGCTCTTCTGTCCATGGGGTTTTACAGGCAAGAATACTGGAGTAGGTTGCCGTTTCCTCCTCCAAGGGATCTTCTCCAAGGGATCATACTCGGGTACGATCCAGGGATTGTACCCGAGTTTCCCGTGTCTCCTGCATCTCCTTCACTGCAGGCAAATTCTTTACCACTGAGCCACCCGGAAAGCCCAGAAACTGGCAGTGATGTCATTTAATAGTTGACAGAGAAAGTTCTGCCTGGTTGGGGTGGGACTGTGTCTGTCAAGCTGTTATTGCCTCCCTTCCCCAGACCCTGTGCTGTTGGGTTGGGGTCTGGGGAGCTAGAAGGTTCTGGGAAGGAAGAGATTGAGTGGGGAGCAGCTGGGTCTGAGGGGCAGGTTGGCTGTAGTTCTTGCTGTGTGGTCTGTGACCTGTTCCTCATTGTTGGAGAGGTGGGGGGCACAATGGTGCTTGTCCCCGGAAGGGGTGCGTGCCCAGAGCTTCCACTGTTTCTGGTGTTGCATGCTGCTCTCCCTGAAGGCAAGAAGGAGTACAAGTACATGCCCTCTGAAAGGTCCATGAGGCCTGGCCCTCCCATTTGGAGGGCTTTTCTTACAGAAGGGGAAGGTGAAATTCGCTCAGTCGTATCCGATTCTTTGCGACCCCATGAACTATATAGTCCTTGGACTTCTCCAGGTCAGAATACTGGAGTGGGTAGCCTTTCCCTTCTCTGGGGGATCTTCTCAACCCAGGGATCAAACCCAGGTCTCCAGCATTGCAGGTGGATTCTTTACCAGCTGAGCCACAAGGGTGGCCCAATAATACTGGTGTGAGTAGCCTATCCCTTCTCCAGGGGAACTTCCCGACCCAGGAATTGAACCTGGGTCTCCTGCATTGCAGGCGGATTCTTTACCAACTGAGCTATCAGGGAAGCTCCTTAAAGTTCCTCTAGAAATTCTAATGATCAGAATTCCTAGGGGAACTTTAAGGAAAGAATTTGGGGCACACCCATGAGATTCTGATTTGATAGGTCTAGGTGGGGCTGCGAGTCTAAATATTTGTTTGAGGAGAGCAACACCCTGATACAAACACCTACTGGAGTGTTTGTTTGGCATCGGCAAGCCGCCAGCCAGTCTGAGATGAGGGGCAATCAATTTCCATCAGCGTCTGGGAGCCTGGGGGGAGACCAGCCGTGACATCTCCCTGCATGTGATGTGTCATATTTGCAATCTGCACATTTAATCCCGGTTCCTCAGAGAAGCTGGGGTGGGTCATTCCAAATTTCAGAGTTTTCTAACTAGTGTACGATCTGTCCCTTTAAGCAACAACACTTAAAAACTGTCAACCACTGCTTTTGTGGTTCTCTGTAAAATGCATTACACGCATCTCTGCCTTTTTAAACAGAGTCACACGAGCATAAATGTAACCTTTTCCTGATGTCCCAGGGGTATGTTAGGAACCTTAATTAATGTACTAGGCTATAATTCAGTGGGGCTTATGGGACGATTTGCTTATACCAAATGCCCCCTGAGGTTTTGAGTTTTTGTGCCTGTTTTATAGTTTTTCCAGCTGTGCTTCTTGCTGACTGATGTCCTGTTTTGCTAGACAAAATGTACCTGCCTAAAGCAAATTTCACTTTTAATTTGCATTCATTATAGAGGCTTGGAAAATAGATAGCTAAAGTCCTTATAACCAAGTTGGGCATCCTGTAGTTAACCCAGATTTCACTGGAGTAGCAGCAATGAAATTTGGGATTGACCTCAGCCCAAGGAGGCAAGCCTGATTGGTTTAAGGGGACACTCTCTTCCATTGTCAGTGGTTGAATCACAAATGGAAATGGTAAAATTTTGACAAATGGAATTTGAAGAGAAATTCTCAGCTGATTTCTGGGAAAGTTCTTCCTCACTAGCAATAGAGCCCTACAGGAAGTCATTCTCCTGTGGGAGAAGACACATAGCTGATTGAGAAGACACGTAGCTATGAGAAGACACATAGCTGATTGCTCGGCAGCTGAACTTTAACTTCCAGATCTTTCTTTAGGAAAAAGCCTACTGGGGATGGCAGAGAAAGATGTGGAATTACAGAGGCTAGCAGAGTGGAGAGATGGAAAGTTTTTGGATGGTGTTTTTGAACCAGACGCTTGCTCCTTGGAAGAAAAACGATGACAAACCTGGACAGTGTAAAACAGAGACATCACTTTGCCGACCAAGGTCCGTATGGTCAAAGCTGTGGCTTTTCCAGTAGTCATGTACGGATGTGAGAATTGGACCATAAAGAAGCTTGAATTCCGAAGAATTGATGCTTTTGAACTATGGTGCTAGAGAAGACTCTTGAGAGTCCCTTGGACAGCAAGGAGATCAAACTAGTCAATCCTAAAGGAAATCAGTCCTGAATTCTCATTGGAAGGACTGATAATTGAAGCAGAAGCTCCAATACTTTGGCTACATGATGTGAAGAGTTGACTCATTGGGAAAGACCCTGATGCCAGGAAAGATTGAAGGCAAAAGGAGAAGGGGGCAGCAAAGGATGAGATGGTTAGATAGCTCACGGATGGACATGAATGAATGGACATGAATTTGAGCAAATTCTGGGAGATAGTGGAGGACTTGGCGTGCTATAGTCCATGGGGTCACAAAGAGTCGGAGTTGGACACAACTTAGCAACTAAACAACAAAAACCTCCTTTCATGAATTATTATATTTTCTTGGGTTTAAGCCCCTTTGAATTGAGTTGGATTTGGGGTTACTGGTAACTAAAAGCACACCAGGGGATAAGTGTCAAATATATGAAATAGTGGATGGGTTCTGAGTGAAGCCTGCTTTAGTATGCATACTCTGTTACTCTGGTTTGGTTTCTCAGAAGTTTGGCTGTGATTTTGTTGTGGGAGCTTATTTCTCCCTGGGAGTTTCCAGGTGGCTGTGACTGCTTTTCATTTACCTTTGCGTCTCCCGTCTATTCACAGTGCCTTGCACTTACTGGACATTCAAAAAAAGTGTTAAATTGACCAAAACTCAGCAATCGGCATGCGTCTGCAGCACTCTCTCCTTCCTGTTGGCAATTACATGTGCTTGTTGTTCTCTACTCTTCAGATTTGTTGGTCTGTTAAAGACTTACCACACACTCTCAACACAAGTCATGTTTAGTAGTGCTTTCCAGTTTACAACACGCCACCTCACCCTTATCTCATGAAATAAGTACGGCCGGATCATCATTTTACAGATAGAAGGCCACGGGTCAGTAGGTGTACATGAAGCTTAATTTTATAATTAGTTCTTAATGAATTTAATTTTGAAATGGCAGCCAAAGCCCTTTCTTTTGAAATAAGTGCTTTAAAAGGAGCCGCTCTTATAAGACGTCTAAACAGGTGCTCTGATGGTCACTAAGAACTGTAAATAACAAACCGACCTGAACCTGGGGGTCAGGTCTCAGGATGGGACTGCCTCTCCCTCCCGCTGCCACCCCAAGTTGTGTGATTTGCCATCAGGTGAAAGCTCTTGAGGATTTACAGCTTGAGCATCTCACCTAGATAACTGGTGCTTATTCTTCAAATTGGGTTGCTCCCTCCAGTGGAAGAGGAGCGGGAATTTGCCTCTGTCCACCTGGTCTTGCCAGTTTTGCAGCTAAAAAGGGAGTGTGAAACTTGACTGTTCTTTGCCTGGGACCTGTCTCACGATGGTTATCCACATATAGGCATTTGGGAGCTCTGAAATAGGTCTGCTTCTGAGAGAATGCATGCCCCTCAGAAATTTAAAAAAAAAAAAAAAAGCATATCAAAAATGTGGACTTCAGTATACAAAGCACTGAGCTCACAGAACACAGTTAAAAGGTTAGCTCTACCTCTGTCTTCATCCATGATGCCTGTCTGCCTGGACTCAGCACTGAGCCCCTAGAATGATGCTGTCGAATTGTGCTTGCTTCTCACTCCCCATTGCCCTGTGGACCTAACCCATTTTCATGCTTTTCCTGCACTTGAATTTCTCCCATCAGGGCCTCGCTAATGACACTTGGCTGGGATGCACAGCTTGTTCCCTCTCCTCTGCCTTCTGTTACTGAGCTGATCTCTCCTTCACTTCCAAACATCAATAGAAATTATTGTGTAGAACACTTATTTTGACATTGTTTTCGAAAACAACACTGTATGTGCGATAGATCTCATTTCCTGGAGGGCAAGGATTATGTTTTACATTGTTCTTGTGTGAGGCACAACGTCTAGCAATTACCTTATCCAGTAGATTTCAGACTTTTCCAAGGAGTGTGTTACTCAGTAAATACCTGAGGAATGTTATCGCCTCTTAGTGTTCTGTTTTCTGGATTATCTGTGTTTACTCCTGCCTCTTAAGTACCTTTCCTGGCCACTCACTGTGAGGCTGAATTGCGGGCGTGTCAGGCCTGGGCCCTTAAGGCGATGAGTGGGTGGGAACCTAGCTTATATTGTGCGAACTCATTCCTTAGTATATTACAAATGCATTCTGGCTTTTTGGTCCCTGGGAATTGTGGAGAGAGGTGGGAATCAAGAAGAGCTGGCCGCAGTGATATGTTGAACACCATGAGAGAAAGCTCTGAAGTTTCCCCACCCCGCTCTGACGGAGTGTCTGATGAGGAGGTGGGGGGATGGTCCCTATGAAAGGAGACAGAGGGCTCTCCCAGTGCATCCAGGGCCGCTGCAGCCCTTGGTGAGTTTTCTGCCGTCTTCAACCAAGGTTTTAAATAAACGGTGGTGGGGTGGAGGGCAGATAGTTTCTTGTTTCTTCTCCAAAGTCTGTGACCTGGTTCTCAGACTTGCTTCTTTTTTTCTCCATGATACTCCTATTGCTACCCAGCCCTCTGCAGAGAAACTCACCCTCCAAAATTCTGAGAGCTGAGGGTAGTCATTACGATTGTGCAAGAGAATACGGAGATGCTGAGGGCAGCTGCCGGCAGGCGAGGCGAATCCCACATTCAGGCTCACCTGGGCTTTCCCTTTCACGCCTCGGGTACCTGAAAGTGAAGGTCGCTCAGTCGTGTCCGACTCTTTGCGACCCCATGGACTATATAGTCCATTGACTTCTCCAGGCCAGAATACTGGAGTGGGTAGCCTTTCCCTTCTCCAGGGGATCTTCCCAACCCAGGGATCGAACCCAGGTCTCCAGCATTGAGGGTGGATTCTTTACCAACTGAGCCACAAGGGAAGCCCAAGAATACTGGAGTGGGTAGCCTATCCTTTCTCCAGGGGAAC
>NW_011494604.1:954552-987689 GCF_000754665.1 Bison bison bison | reverse complement strand
AACTGGGGTCTCCTCCATTGCAGGGTATCTGAGTTTATGGCTTTTCACCCCTTTTCTTTTTGCTTCAGCATCACCCTTCCCCAACCCTGCCCCACCCCACCAGAAGCCCAGTAGCCTAGGCTTTGAAGGGGTCTTGGATACAAGAATCCACCCTGCTTCTCCCAGGCACTGCCTTCTGTGGTCTGGCCAGCTCCCTCCCAGCATAGCCCCTTGCAGAGCCAGCCTCTGGGATTTGGGGCATCTTCCCACTCCAGCCTCGACTCCCACCTAGATGGTGCTCCTGACCCACTGCTGCACACACGGTGTCTTATTGTCAAGGTGACTCGGGAACCCTCTTGTCCTTTGGTGGCAGAGGGCAGGAATGCCGTGCACAGAGAAGGTGTATCCCTCAGGACATGCCATCAACCCCCCTCAGGCTGGACGGCAAGCTTCTGATCTTTTCCTGAGGCAGGAGGCAGCCTGGACAGGTCAGAGTAGGTCCCGGTCCCTGCTCTGGCCCTGTGACCCTTTTCCTAGCTTGTTTCCTCATCATGGTGTGGGGTGACAGCGGTGCCCCCACTTTACGGAGTTTAAGTAGGATTGGATTTGTTAACATCCATGAGGACTCGGGACAGTGCCCGGTGTGCGTGGAGTGCTGCGGAGCCATTGGCGCTTCCTGCCTGGGCCTCAGGTTGAAACTCTCGTCCTGGCAGACACTTGCCTCGTGACCACTGTGCCTGAGGACCTTGGCTCCGGAGTGGGTGCTTGCTCACTTGGTTCCCCCGCCTGAGCCTTCCCGCTGCCTGGACTTCCTTCACGCCGCCTTCAGCCCAGCTCCTGCACTGGCCCCATCAGCTGCCTCTGGAGGGCTGTTCCCCTGCTCTTTCATTGGCAGTCTACTCGACCTCATTCTCCTTTCCTCTCAGTCTTCACAATTGTGTCTGTCTTTTTTAGAATTTCTTGTAGCCTGTCATATTCAAAATGCAGATTCTTGGGCCCCACTCCAGTGATCCAGGGCTGGGATGTCCAGGTAGGGGCTGAACGTCTGCATTAACCTGATGCTGCTGGTCTCCACAGGGCCAGCCTCTAGCTCTCTGGGTCCAGTTCACATGTCTGTTCCTCCCCAGGCAGGGGGGGTGGGGCAGTCATTGCTGTGCTCAGCCCCAAGAGGCTCAGTGCCCATGTGACAGCTGATTACCATATGCCTCGGGTACGTATATCATTATTTTTTTTAATCTACTTAAAATTCCATATTTATATTTCCTTCCAATTGGGGTCATACCTTAATCTAGAATCGTTCCTTTGTGAAAAGGATAGATAATAGGAGAAAGGTGACATTGCTTTCTTTTCAGAACGTGCTGTAGTGGGAAGGAGGGTCTCTGGGTTGGAACTCAGTGACCTGGGTTTCTAACCTCAGGTTTGTTACTAGCCTGCTGTGTGACCTTGGTTGAGTCAGTTAACCTCTCTGGGCTTCACTTGCCTTATTTCTAACATGAGGGGGTTAAACAGGTTGGATTAGCCAAAGTTCTCTTCCAACTCTAAACGGCTGTAGGTCTATGAGTCTATTTAAATGTGCTGACAGCTTTAGAATGGCTAATTAATGAGTTTTTAGTGGGAACACAATTAAGTGATAATGAAGGCCTCGGGAGTAAATCTCTCCACTTCTTGTAATGAGTTGAGCAGATGAGAGCTGGAGTGTGTTTTCACCTATTGGAGCTCCTGGGAAGAGGGAGCAGAGACACACAGGCTCCTACCTGGGGGCTCAAGGAGGCCAGGGGTCAAGAACAAAGCTACATAGAGAGGAATGTGGGTGGCACTATCCTAAAACAAAATGAGTCACTTTGCAGGGAAGGCTTGGAGGCCTGCAGAGAGTGGAATACTGGCGGCTCTGCAGACCTGGGGAGCCGTACCCCCGCCTTCCATCCATCTCCAGAGCACATTCACCCGTGTGCTCTTGCGTAATCCTCTCGCGCCTGGTGAAATCCGTAAGCCTGGGACTTTTCTGTCTCCCATTTCACAGGTGAGAAGTGAAGGCTCAGAGGGATGACTCACTCATAGTGAGGTCGAGGAATGATAGCGCAGGACACAGCCCAGGCTTCTCGATTCCAAAGCCTTTCTGCTTGCCCTGGCCAGTCCTCCCCCACCAACCCCACCCAGCCTCTGCTGGCTGCTCTGAGTGACTCTGGGGTGAAATAGGCCTCTCAGGTCAGAGCATTCCAAGGGGGTTTGCAAAGCCACCCTGGCACATGGCTTTGTGGAGGTTGAGCCCTGGGAGTGGGAGAGATCAGGCCACTGTGGGGTCAGGGATGTATCATCAGGCCACTGTGGGGGCAGGGGTGTACCATCTGTGGGTGGAGGGCCCCTGGGAGGTGCCTGTGAGGAGCCTTCTTGACAGACCATGGCCGCCTCTGACCGCTGGGTACAGCCAAGCTTATCACTGTGCCCGACACAGTGGTGCCCAGCACAGCAGCTCCCAGACAGTGTGTGCTGACTGCCTAGGGTTGCATCTAAGTGGGGGGTGCCCTACAGGGGAATGTGAGGGCAAGACAGAGTGATCCATAGAGCCTGGGGGTGGGGTGGTGTCTCTGTCCCAGGGTGAGACCCAACAAGGAGAGAAACCTACTCTGTGTAGTGTAGGGGAGGGGCAGGGCCTTTGGGCCTGGGAGTGAAGGCCGCAGGGAGCAGCTGAACTTCTGAGACTTTGCTGCAGAGACGCACGACCTTGACCTTTCCTTCTAAGTGAAATAGGGCGCAGGCATGCAGAGACTCAGCATCTTTACTGCAGAGGGAAGGAGGGAGGGAGCACGCCAGCGAGCATTTGTCTGGGTTCTGCCCTAGAAATGCTCCAAGTAATAAAATCAGGATGACTTAAGAAATCCATTACCCCTCGTGGCCTCCCGCAACCTCTCATGTGCCCCAGTGGAGACAAGGGAAAGGTCTGGGGACCCAGCCAAGTAATGTGGCCTCTTCAACCTCATAAACCAGATGACGGAAGTAAGGTGGTCTTGAGGTCCCCTTCTGCTCAGAACTCAGTAGGCCTGGAGGAGATCTTTTGATGGAGGTAGAGGAAGGGTTGAGAACAGATGCCAGAAAGAAAGGGGGAACGAGAGGAGAGGAGAGATAGAGAAGAGAGAAAATTGAGGGAGCAGAGGAGAAGCGAGAAGAGAGCCATGATAAAGTGAGAAAGTTGCAGATCAGCTTGGAGGTCTGGTCTCCACCCGCTGCCAACGAGTCAGACCTTCTGGGCCTCAGCTTCCACCCCTGAAAAAGGGAGCTGAGGACACCCGCCCCATGGTTGTGGGGTAAGCAAGCAGGTTACCAACCATGAAGTGCCACGGAGAGTAATGTGCTGAATTCGTGAGTAAAGCGCCGAGAAGAGGCAGAGCAGGCTCTGGGAGTGGGGAGCGGTGGGAGCTGCCTTTCTGAGCCTTCCCTTTCCTGGGGATGTCGCTAGAGGAGACGGAGTGGGAGTGAGAAAGAAATGACCAGAGACGGACCAAGGAAGAAATAAAATCCCACTCTGTGAAGGGGAGGGGCAGCTGCCTGAGGCCAGCTGTGTCTGCATCTGGGCTGAGGAGCCTTCCTTTGGGTGATAACAGTGCAAGAGGGCCGGTGCAGGCGGAGTGCCCCTCTGGCTTCCTTCTTAGCTTGGGGGGTGGGTGGGTGTCGGCCGTGAGAAGGCAGTCTTGGGCTTCAAGGTCTCACAGAACTTCCTGATTTCTGTCAGACTTAAAACTCCTGAAGGGCTGAATAGCTGATGTGGGGTTTCGAGGTGGAGGAGGGTGGGGAGGTCGTGGGCAAAGCCCCTGGCAGAATCCTGGACAGGAGGAAAGGATTCAGAGAGAAAAGGAGAAAAATCTGGATGGAGAACATTCTGGAAAACCAAGCCAAGCCAGGACCCTCAATTCACGTGGGCCCAGCTCTACATACGGCTCCTCCTTCTGCTGCTAGTGCCTGGATCTCCATCTTGGCATGAGGCAAGGCCAAGACAGAGAACGCACCGGGCGAGGTCAGGACAGCCAGCGGCCCTGGCAGGCTAGATTTATGATTTGGCTGAGCAGGGGAGAGAGGGAGCCTGCAACGGTCTGTGGTATGAAAAGCAGCCCAGTGTTTCCTTGAGGAGCCACGGTGCCAAAGGCAGGGGCATCCATCTGGCCTTGCTGTGTGGTACATTTGTCACCCTGGAGCCCGGGCCCCAGCTGGCCTCAGTTCTGCCATCTGTATCCACAGCCCCCGTCTTCAGCAGTCTCTGCTGTGGAGTCCACAAGCCCAACAGGTGCTCTGGGGGAAGGGGTGGCTTGCTCCGTCCCTTGGGACCCTCTCCTGCTCCACTCTCCAGCTGGTATCCATCCAAGCTGGTGTCTATTTAACATCCCCTGAGGATAAAAAGCCTTGACATTAGAGGGGTATAAGGCCTCCGACTGCTAGTACCGTAGTTTCATTTTGTGCTCTGGGGAGCACTGGGGTTCCTCCTAACTATCTGGAAAGCTGCTGAGAGAGGCTGAGCATCCAGGGTCCAGCTCCTTGCCCACCAGTGTACTTCTATCTGATCTAGATGTTCTAGACAAGATTTCATTGGAAAAATGGATTCTGCTGCTGAAAAGAAAGTTTGAAGCCCACCAATATATTCTCATGTCAAAAGGAAGGTGCAGAGGGCCAGAGAAGGCCAGCAGCCCAGCCAGGTGTTGCCAGGATGGGGATTAGAACCCAAGCCTCCTAGGTCCCGCAGCCAGGCTCTCTCCACAATCCTGGGCTGCCCCTTTTGAGGTTCTGTCCTGGGCATTCATGACCAGCACCTCCTCTCTACCCCGTCAGTGCTCTCCCTCCCCACTGCTGTCCAACAGAGCCAGGCCTACCTCTTAAATTTGGGCGCCATGCCCTTGTAGCTTTTCCTCTACCAGAGGGGGCTTCAGGATGTAAACTGTGTGCAGTCCAGGCAAGCCTGTTCCAGGTAGGAAGTGAGAGCTCGCTCATCAACCTGTGATTAAGCCTCTCTGCCCCAGGGCTGACGGCAGGCTGACTCTTGGGCTGTGCCTCCCACTACATCATCTCCATGGGAGATGGTGGGTGGTTATGGAGGGTTTCCTGGTGGAGTGTGGGCCATTACTTTACTTCCCTCTTGGTCTCTGGATAAACTTGGCTGTCTTCTCTTTAGATCTCAGTTTGTCCATTTTGGCTTCTGATTGGTGCTGATGCAGCCGCTCTGCAGTGGTCCCTGGGTTCCATTTCAGAAAACTCCAGACTCGCATTCCTCTGAGGGGAGACATTCTGTTCTCTCCTATGACTCCTGCAGCCCCTGCCAAGGTCCTCTTCTCCAGCCTGGATCACCTTGTTTGTGTTCCGTCTCCTCTGCTCATTCCTCATTTGATCTCCAGAACCATCCTATGAAGTAGACATTAATGTTCCCAGTTTTCATATAAGGACACTGAATCTCAGAGGTGTGGCAGTTTGCTCAGAATCACTCAGTTAATACGTTTTAAAGTCTTGGTTCTGCCTAACCCCTGAGCCTGGACAGTTACCTGCAGCACCAAGCTGCGTAGGCGGTCACCTTGTGAGGCCAAACTGACAACCTTTTGGCCTGGGGTGGCACAGCCTGACAGTGATCTTTCTCCAGAGCACTCTTCCCTCTATCAGATCTTTCACCCTGGTTCCTGTCTTCTCCCTTATCCTCCCCCAGCTAGGACATGCAGAGGGGTAGCGAAGAGGGATGTGGCTCACAGGGGAGCAGGCGGGGTGGGGAGCTGCTTCCTGTCCACCTTCTGGAGAATGTGCCTCGGAACAATGGGGAAGGAAGACAGTGACCAAAATGGGGACGGGAAAGGATCTGGACTGGAAAAGGAGGGATTGTGCTGCCGACTCTTGAGAAACACTGCTTCTTCCAAAGTTGTTACCCAGAGTGTTCAGCAGAGGAAGCTGACTGCTGACAGCAGCAGCTGTGGAGGCGGCAGGAATGAGGGTGGCATTATCACCCTCAGGGGAGGAGGGGATAGTGTCTCCTGCCGGTTCTGGAATCCTAGTCTCTCACCACCCATCCCCCCACCTCTCCATCTCAAAACCCGAGGAGAGAGGGGGCCAGACACCTCGGGAAGATGCACTTGGCTCTCACACATGGCTTCAGCACACGCGCGCACGCGCATACACACACACACACACACACACACACACTTCAGACCTCTCATGCTCCTCTCTTGCTCACATTCATGCATGCACACACAGTCTCTGACACTTTCACACCCATATAATCCTCTTACATTCTTCCTCTTGCCCACCACCCCCCCACACACAGACACACACACAAACTCTGGAAGGTGTCTCTGTCTCCCTAAGCTAGGCTTTAGCATTGCACCACTGCTGTCTGGTCCAGCTAAAGTTGGAGTATTTCTGGAATGAGTGGTCTGCTCCATAAGGATAGAGCATCCTAAAGCATCCTCAGGCACCTTTGGGGAAACTCAGAGAGGGAGCCAGTCTTCGGTGGGGTGGCACCGGGGTTTGGACGGCAGACAGCCTGGGAGCTGGTGATTGGCGTGTCACGGCTGGAGCTTCGAGCCGTTTCCAGCGCTTTTGCCTGGCGCTTGGGAGTGAGGCTTGGCAGTGTGAGGGACGATCGGCTGTGCTGTGTCCTGCTTTCCCTGCAGCTGGAGGAGCTGCCGCAGCCGCCAGACAGGACACAGGTATTTTCTCGCTAACCTGAAGCCAGCAGCTCAGGCTGATTTTACAGGGAAGTGCCTTCTCTCTGAACGCAGTAGCAGCAGTCTGGTTCCCTGGACTGAGAAACACTAACGGGGACTCATCAACCCAAGGAAGCCCCCAGCACCTTTCTGAGACGTGGGAGCCGGGTGTGCCGGTAGCCCTGTTCCCGGGGCTCCCCGGGCTCTGCATGACTACTGGGCTGCCGGTGCGGGCTTCCCAGCATTGATTCTCCTGCTGCTGCCGTCTGGTTTTCCTGTCTGGAGTTCTGGGAGCCTGTGGTGGAGCTGCTAGTGGTGAGTAGTTGGACAGATGTCCCTTTGTGAGTCCACTGGCTGTGCCCAGGTGAGCCACAGTGGACCAGATCTTCAACTGCATTCTTAGAGACTAGACCTTAATTTGCCTTACCCCATGCCAACTCATGGGGTAGAAGTTCTGGGGAGCAGGGTCAGCCTGGAGGAGGACATGGGGCATTAGGGAATCTGGACCGCAGGTGTTTTTCTCAGGGGTAAGGGCACCCTGGAAGGAGAAACTTCTCTCCCAGCCTCCCCATACTGGTGTAGGGAGATGTGCCACAGAGCGTGTGGGGGGGATGGCAGCCAACATGCCTGCCCCTCACAGGTGTTTCCAGCTTTGGGGCCAGTCTGTCTTCTTTCTGCCAAAGTGCTGCTGGTTGAAGGGCTGGGAGCACAGAGTGAGACTGCCTTTTCTTTCCCCATGTGGCTTGTCCCCTTCTACCTCTCTGACATCACCATCCTGGGGCCACTCTGGTCCTTCCACTTGGACCATGGGCTTGTGGGCTCCTGAGGGCCAGGTTGCTGCCGGCTCTGCCAGGAGAGGGCACTGGAACAGTGGCAGGTCCTCCCCTGGGATGTGCACAGTGAAACACAGTGAGGCTGGGGAGACACAGCCCTTGGGTTGCAGGACCCTCTCACAGCCTTGTCCTCTGCATCCTCATCTAAACCGTCATCCTCCATGGTGATGGGTATGTTTTCAGCTGGGTCTCCTTTGGGAGTGAGAAAGCCATGAGGCTGCTGGTCACCCAGTGAAGCCGTGCTCCCTAGATTCCTGCCTGGGTCCTAACTCTCCCTTTAACTCACAGCAATGCCCATCTATATAGCACTCCAAACATGTCAACCATCATGGTTTCTGCTCCCTTGTGATTGTACAGTCTTTGCTTGCATCTCCATAAGTTTCATACAGTGAGTATGTTTGAATGTGATGACTTCTCAGATCCTTTGGGGAATATCTTCAACCTTCCAGAAGTTCATGTAGGGGACAATTGTGCACCCCACTTTTCCAATATATCCTGATCCTTTGGAGACTGCCTAAAACCCAAGGTAGGAATGTTTTTGTTCAGTCATCCAATCCGACTCTTTGTGACCCCATGGACTGCAGCATGCCAGGCTTTCCTGTCCCTCACCGTCTCCTGAAGTTTGCCCAAGTTCCTGTCCATTGCATCATTGATGCCATCCAGACAGGAATAGAAGACCACGATTTTGACCTATTTGAGAATTCTGATCTTACAATTCCATAATCGTGGCATGGTAGGGGGGCTGTGGTAGTGAGCAGCAGGGTTTAGGGCAGGTTTCTCAACAAGGGTAACACTGACATTTGGGGCTGGATAATTCTTGGTGATGGGGGCATGTCCTGTACCTTGTAGAATGTTTATCAGGATCTCTGACCTCTCCCTACCAGTAGCACCTTCATTTGTGACAATCAAAAATGTCTTTAGATGGGGGCACAGTTACCTCAGTTGAGAATGTTGGTTCCCATTAATGCTGCTGCTTCTACCATCTCTCCTTAGGCCTCACAGGACTGGGTCTCAGCGTGGCCACCTGACGCATACCCATCCCCAGCCTGGGAGTGCAGACACCCTGAGCTCTGGGCTTTGTGCTCTCTCTCATGTTCCCATCCAATTTAGGCTGAGGATCGCATCCAGTTCTCTCTGGTCTGTACCACCTTCCAGGTCTTCCTGGTTCTCATGGGGGAGGGGGTGAGGTTCAGGGATGCCAGAATAGGACTCCATCCATGGGCTTCCCTGGTGGCTCAGAGGGTAAAGCGTCTACCCGCAATGCGGGAGACCCAGGTTCGATCCCTGGGTTGGGAAGATCCCCTGGAGAAGGAAATGGCAACCCACTCCAGTATTCTTGCCTGGAGAATCCCATGGACAGAGGACCCTTATAGGCTACAGTCCATGGGGTCACAAAGAGTCGGACACGACTGTGCAACTTCACTTTCACTTCACTTTTCATGAGGGGTGAGGTCTGGGAAGGAAAACCCTGCTGCAGGACACTCTTCTTTCCTCCTGACATTTGTCCCCAAGACCAGGACGGGTTCAGCACTCAGGGTATGTGTGGTGCACATGCACTTGCTTGCTGCTTCCTGGAATGAGGTGAGCCCGGCTTTGAGGAGAGTGTAGAGGGAGACAGACATCCTGTTATGCGCCAGTAAAGAAATAAACCCATCAGAGGATTCCACGCCTTGCTTGGATTAAGTCTCGTCCTTTTAGGCAAAATGCACCTGAGGAAGAGCCAACAGGAGGAGAAGCAGTCTCTTGAGTTTCTTGTTTATCAGAGTCTCTGTGGGGTTCTGGTGGCTCTGCTCTTCATCATTCCAGGAGGGCTTCACAGAGGAGAAGATGTTTCAGAACCTGAAATGTAGTCAGGAGCCAGTGTGGGGAGAGAGAGAAAAACCCTTGGCATCCCTTTGTCCGACAGTGAGTTTGGGGAGCAGGTGGAGAAGTTGGCTGTGGAGTGCCCTTCCTTTCTCCTTGATTAGGCAGGGCCAGCCCCCACCCCCAGGCCTTCCATCTACTCTGCTGGAATTTGTCTGCTGGAATTTGTCTTCGAGCTAGAAGGCAGACTTCCCTGCCCTGCCAGCACAGAGGAGGGACTTACAAGAAGCCTCGTGTTGCAGAGAATTATGGTCAAATCCTGATTTGTGGGATAGAGCAGAGAGGTGCTTCACGTGGCACAAACCAGCAAATTTTCACCTCATCAGTCTGCTGGGCTTTAAAACGCCTTGTGTGATTCATTTGCAGCAAATTTTATCTCCTAATGATGCTTGATTCCAGCAGGTAAATTTAGAATCCCCAAACAAACGGCCTCTAAAGAGCAGGGTTGAGGAAGTGGCTGCAATGCCTCCAGGGTCTGTTCTCTCTGTAGGCCCTGAGTCTCCGAGTTCTCACCCAACGACACAGATCTGGTTTCCCAGCAACTCTTTGGGAACCTTTGACCTTTCCCATTTTCCCTGGCTCCATCTCCCTCAAGGAGCAGTTTTCTCTGAAAAGCTGGAAGGGCATTAGAGAAGGGGAGAGAAATCTCATTATGGGCAGCTTTGGGGCAATAAACAGCTCTGTGATTTGCAGCTTTTGAACTTAGAGTGTTGTGATAATGCTCCGAGGTTTGCAGTTTCATGGTCCCAGACAGAGCTGGGTTCCTACCTACAATATGTCTGTTTTATTCTGGGCTGGCTGGTCACATACAGGCCACAGGCAGGGCCAGACCTGGGTTTATATAATTTCCAGGACTGACATGAGACTTACCCAATATGGAATGGGGACATGGAGGTCATTCAGCAGGCCAGAGGCTCTCGTGTGTTCTCATAGAGGGCACAAACCTGTGTACATGAGACCAGGCACAGACCAGGGAGCCCATTGGAAGCCCTATTGGGCTGGTTCAAGGTCAGCTTACAGGAAGAAAGCCATAGTGCAGCTCTGCACTGGGGTCTTTCTCCCCACTGAACCTAGGCAGCATCAGCCAGTGATGCTAACTCACAGCCCTCTCTGGTCCCCCAGCAGCCCTTGTGTCTGAGCCTGGGAACTAGGTAGGTGGGCAAGAGAACTTCTAATAGGACTGGGGTTCCAGCCCAGGCCCCCGAGCACGGGGAATAAGCTTGTCAGAACATGTGCTAATCAGAAATGGTTTTTTTCCTAATGGAACAAGGAGAGAGAGGTGGAGGGGGCATTTGGAGAAGGGGACCCCTGCCAATTAGTACCAGGCTGTTCCCAGCCTGGGAGACTCATCCTGAACATGTAAGCAGATGTCCCTCCCGTTGGGGAGCACACTGAAGGCAGAGCCTACTACTGCAGGAGCTGGAGGGCTGCATTCGATTCTTTGTCCAACTTGTATTGAGTTCTTATGAGCCTGGTGCTAGACGACGCCCTCTCTGAGAAGTCCCAGTCTAGGGGAAGCTGATGGAAACATGGTGGCCCCCACACAGCTGGGGAGGCCCAGTCAAGGTCCAGACTAATTGGTTTTCTGGCTCTTCTCCCAGCAGAGCTTTCCAGGCCCCACCCCAAGGCTTTCAGGAGATAACTGAGATGTGGGGTCAAGTCGCAGCTGGAAGCATTAGGGCAGCTCCCAAACTGCCAGGTCCTGGAGGGTCTTGTTAATCTCTGCCCCCCAGGGCTGGCAGGAGGCTCCTCCGCAGTGCCCCAGATTCTCTGCTCTGGGTTAATTGCTTTCCACAGTCTGTTTGCTCTCGCCTTCTCCCCCTCCTCTGCCCTCTGCCTGTCCTGGGACTGATCATTTCCTCCCCAGTGCCAATCTGGACCCTCCAGTGGGCCCCAGGTTGTTGCTGTTTCTGTAGATCTACCTGGATAGATGCAGGATGGAGAGAGGCTGTGTGTGAGTTTAACCTCTGGTGTGTTTCCTCTCCTCTTGGATTCACTCCACACATTCCTCTTCCAGTGGGGGAGGGGCTCTGGGAAGGGGGTTGGGAGTACAGTGGGCCCTCTGTATTCACAGAGATAGGACCTGCAAATGGTGTGGGGGTTGGGGGCTACTGTACTCCACCACTGTATTGATATATATGAGACTTGAGCATCCTTGGATTTTGGTATCCACAGGGGTCCTGTACCATTGTGAAGGACAGCTGTACCTGGCTCTACCATTAAAGCCCCAAGGCCTATTCCTCATAGATGAAATGACGGGGTGCTCCAGAACAGGGGAACTCGCAGTGTGGTCCTCGGACCAGCAGCCGCATCATCTGAGAACCTGTTGAAAATGTAGGCCCTCGGGCCTCCCTCCAGACTATAGAGTCAGAAACTCTGGGGTTGGGGGCTGGCTACCTGTGTTTACCGCGTCCTCTGGGTGATGCTGATGCAGTTAAGATTTGAGGACCACAGCTCTGGAACATCTCAGGGGTCCCCTTCTGACTGCCGCTTTATTGCTGGTCTTATCACCCACCTCGCAGTAACTAGTGACTTGCAGAAATGCAGTAGCTACATTCTGGAGCACAGCGAGTTATCCTGAGGGCATCATTCAATTCTCAAACTTAAAACAATGCCAAACAAAACCAAAGCCACTATGTATACCCTGGCTTTTTCCAGAAGAGACTCAAGGAAGCTTCCATCCCAGGCCCACTAGGAAGGAGCCTTCAGAGGTGGCCAGAGATCTAGTGACCGGTATGGGGCACCTGCAGTGCCCACCAGAGACAAGACGGCGGCCTGCAGGCTGCCCACCCTGATGTTCCCCACGTGCTCCCACAGCAGCATGAATGGGCCTGACCTTTCAGATCCTCTGGGGAGAGCACTGCCCAGTGACTTTAACAGAAGAGGCCTCTTTCCCTGTTCTGTTAGCAGAATGCCCTAACATCTCGCTCCCGCTGCTGGCATTTAGCCCATCGCTGGGTTAATTCAAGCAATACTAATAACCTGTTTCCCAGTGAGAAGACCCCTTGCAGACCCCTAAATCCTCCACGCTGGGTGCTGATAACAGACTAAGAATCCTGTCTGGCCACCTGCAGTCATTCACAAAACAGCATGGCAAAGGTCCAGCGCTGGATTGGATTGTGTGATGACACCAAAAGAAACAGAACTTTTGCCATTGACCTCCATGAACCAGCCGTCTAGAGAGGAACAGTGCCAGGGTCCTCAGTGCTTATAAGGGCTTTCTCTCTTCCTGCCTCCCTCCTCTTGCTTTCCTTCCCTCCAGGTCTTACCCCCCGCCCCCCACAAACCCTCTGTCCTTCCTTGGTGCAGAAGGTTGCATCAGTTTCCTGAAAGTCCTCCTCTCCATCAGGTCAGGCTCAGCATCCCGCCTTCCACTGATTCTGTGAGTGGCCCGGCCCCAGCTGAGACCTTTCCCGGCCTTTCTGTGGTCTCCAAGGAGCCTGCAAGAAATGCAGCCTGAGAAAACAGCCTCCTTTCCCTTCCCCCATGGCTCTGTTCTCCTTGCTCACTCCCCCAAGCTCCCCAAGGCTGTCCCAAGCCTGCTTGCTCCCTGCCCTCCCAAACTCATGTTTTATGCAGGAACATCCCCATTCTCATGGAAAGTGCTGCAAAGTTTGGGAAAGAATTTGAAATCTCTTTTGAGAGGGTGGAGTAAAGGCAGGGTTATGGGGTTAACCTCGGCTGAGTTTTTTTTCCTGGTTTAGTGGCTGTCCCTTCGTGTGTGTGTGTGTGTGTGTGTGTGTGTGTGTGTGTGTGTTCCTCGTTTCCCTTGTACCCACTATTTGCAGTGCAGGACTGAGGGGGAGGGCCAACACGCAAAAACATACAGGGCCCCCCTACCCGCGCACACATGTGTTTGGAGCCTCCTCACCTCCCAGTGCCACATCCTGTCTCTCCTGCCTTCTGGGGAGCACCAGGAGTGTCTTACCTTGGATTTAAACACTTTCAGAAATTTAGAGGCACGGGGTGGTGGGGAGGAGGGTTGGAAAGAGATTGGTTTTCAAATATTAGAAAGAAAAAGAACATATGAAAGTTTTTGGTGATTGTCACAAGGCCTGATGTCCCTTTGTTTCAAAATATCAAAGTAGTTGTGTGTGATTGATTTTTTAAAAATAAGATTAACTTGTTGAGTATATCACATTATATGTTACAGTGTATTCTGTGAATAGTTCCAAGTTTCCCCTTGTAAAAGTGCTTGCTCTTTCAGAAGTCTAGTGTCTCTTCTCTTCTGACGGTTTTTAAGAGGTAGTCAGAGCCTTGAACAGAAGACTCCATCTACAATACACTTGGACTAAGACAAAGGACAGTATTGTGTTTTCTGGACTTGGTGTTGGCGAGAAACAGAAAAGCACTTATTTTCAGGAAAGGAATTGTGGAAAGAAAGGAGAAGGAAATCTTTAAATCTCATTGAACACAATTCACTCCAAAGAACTTTATCTAATCAGCTTCATTCTCTGAGCCATCACCTCGAGTCATTTTTGACTCTTCTAACACTTCATTTTTATGGTCTTTCCAGAGTCCTAAAAACTGAAGGTTTGCCTAGATTGAGACAAGTTTCTCTCTTCTTTCACATGTTAATTTATCTCTTGGTTTGCACCATGTTTTCCTAAATATGGCCTGGTTCTTTCACATGCAGGAGGAGACTTAGGGAACAGATTGGAGCCATATAATGGTGTGGCCATCATGGGGGAGGGATTTGCTTGGGAGTCCCCAGCTTCCTCTAAACCCAAACCCCAAAGATGCCTGCCACCGGCTAGGTCATGTTTTGTGTGTGTTTTAGTAGTTTTATTAAATGCTGTGACCCTCTCACCCCTCCACAGATCTGTCTCTGAATCCTAGACCCAGTAGTTTAAAAACTTGGGTTGCTGAGGACAAAACTTTTCCCTATCCTTGACTGAAGTAATTTATTTTACTTTTCTCTATACTTATAAGTGGAAATGTACTTGGATTCCTAGGAACCATTGATTTTTCTGTAGGTCATTTAGAAAGGAATGTCAAACAAGGTACATCATTATATGCCAACAAAAAGATTGATGTCACTTGTTTAACATAAAATCTTACTGCATAATTTTTAGAAATGATTTAGGAACATACAAAATACCCCAAACTAAACACATTATTCATTCTGAAAAAATTTCAGAGTATAGAAATATATTTGAAATCATATATTTCAAGGAAGTCTTTGTCCCCCAATATAGGGGGACATTTTTTTTTCTCTTATCTTTTTTCTCTTTCTTTTTAGGGCCTTCACATTTTCAGTCTTGTCTCTGGGGAATCTCCCATATTGAACAAATCTAGAATAAAATCTACCTTTCTCTTTTTTCCTCTGTAGCTTCCTTTGTCATTATTCTCTAAAAGAAAAATTTATGGCGTATCCAGAATTCTACCATAGCTTTGGTTTGGATCAGGGGAGTCCAAGAGTGTCCTAGAGGAAAAGAGCAAAGTGATAAAGACACGGGTCCAAACCGAAGACTACAGATGGACATAAGAGACGTGGACAGATCAGTGGTCCCCAACTGACAAGTGACGAAGGAAAACAAACCCAGACACTCTCCTGATAATGAGTCCATCTGCGGGGCAAATGGGAGTTGTAGAAGCAATCTAAGCACCTTGGCAGGCTTCTCATTAGCTATGGACGTTGGGTGGTTGGGCGAGCAGACCCAAGGGGAGGGTCCACTCTGAGACACTGGACTCATCTTTGCAGTTTTCAAAAGCTGGGGATGGCCCTATGTGAAAGAACTATGGGCCCCCTTGGGGGAGGCCACCAATGAGAAGAGGTGGGGGAGTTAGTTGGAGAATTATCGGCAAACCCTCTGTAGCAAACCACTGTAGACTGGTAAGGGTGGTTTCTTTCAGCTTTGCCAGCTGTTTATATATACTCCTCTTCACAGCAGGACCAGAAATAAGGCTGATGAATGAATATCTTACAAAAGGCCAAACCAGAAGGTGACCCGCCCCGCCTCTCCTCCTCCCTCTGTCCCCTTTATATACCATGTTCCCTGCCACGCCTCTCCTCTTCACAGCACTGGTAATGGAGGGAATAATAGAAGCTAACATTTATTGAGCAGTTACTTCATGCCAGGCTGAGATGATCTGACCCTGGCCAAACAGAGCCTGCCAAATTCTTAGGTTCTTTCTGGTAAACGTCAGTACCTGCAACCATCATGGGTAGGTGAGGGCTATGGGCCTCCTCCCACTTCATTACAGGTTACCATGGAAGGCAGTGTCAGCCTTCTCTCTACATACAGACTTTATTAGTAAGCCAGCACAAAACAGTCATGCAGTCTGTTCTTTGAAGCTCAAGGCAGTCCCAGCTCTCTGCTCTTTTAAGTGGCCCGGTGGCACCTGGCCCAAAACGTTTCCTTTAGACAAATGTCAGAGAACTTGACTAACCATCTGATTCATGCATCCTGAACTTGGAGGAAATGCTGAAGGAGGTGGGGTTGTTCAACCCAAAGAAGAGCTCAGGAGAGGGGACCCTGAAGGATGACACAGCTGACTGGTCATTTGTGACACTCTGATGATGTATTTTTTACTTCTAATTTTAATTGAGATATTATAAAACAAATATAGAAAACCACAAAATACATATTTTACTAATGACACTTTATATCACCACCCAGGTTGAGAAAGAGAATTTGGCAGTTGCTCTAGAAG
This sequence comes from Bison bison bison, assembly GCF_000754665.1. Taxonomy (NCBI): domain Eukaryota; kingdom Metazoa; phylum Chordata; class Mammalia; order Artiodactyla; family Bovidae; genus Bison; species Bison bison. The sequence goes on along the minus strand of NW_011494604.1, from coordinate 971,689 downwards.
CTTCTTTGTATTCTAATCTCAATCTCCCCCAAAAGGTAGCTTGACTTCCTGTGTGTCTTTATGGTTTACATTTGTTTCCATGATGATTTATTACACAAAAGACATAGAGCCTCAGCTTTCTGAACCCAGAACAAACCACGATTCATGGAACCTGCAGTAGAAGATGTTTAAATTAGACAGCAAAAGGAATTTCTAGGAGTTTTTACTTAGACACAGTTCTGGTTGGGGGCAGGAAAAGGAAGATCACCCTAGTCTTAGGGCTGCCTTCAAAGAATTAGGCTGACAGGATGCCCCTGGCCTTCTCTGATCAGCAGGAGATGAAGGAGCTTCTGTGGTTGAGGGGATGGAGATAGGGGGCCCCTCATCCCACTGGCTAGCCTTGGAGGTCGCCTGGTGTCGGGGACCCCTCCTTCTGCCATTGGAGGCACGCTCTTCCTCCTGCAGCCTCTAATCCTGCCTGAGCCGGTCAGAGAGAGTGACTCTCGAAAGAAAGAATGACCAGCTGGGGGACAGGTCTGGGATCTGAGCCCACCCCATTCCCGGGTGACCAGGGCAGCCGAACAAACACACTCTGGCCCCAGGCCCAAGGGACAGCAGGCAAGGTGCCTGGAGGAAATGGGGCAGTGGAATAAGAGGAAAGTGAATGGTGTCCCTGCTTTCCCTCCATTCAGTGTGTGGTTTCCATGGGGCCCTGAGTGTGTTTACAGGCAGCAGACCTGCATGGGGGGAGCCCTGGGGGACCTGGGCTGCGAGGCTGCAGGGACAAGAAAGGGAAGACTGGGGGGTGAGCAGGGAGGGCTGGGGCACTTGAAAAACCAAATAAAAAGTTGGCTGTCGAACGCTTTTTGCCAACCATAGTCAATTCTTAATTATCCCCATAATGGGAAGGAGCAGTGGCAGGAATGATTCAAAGCTGCAAATAATCCCAAACCATTTAAGCTACATGATTTTTAAAAGAGAGAGAGGGAGATTTCCCTTCCTAATGATGTCTGGCTCAGGCTGATGTTAAATGAGGGAAGTATTAACAGTGAGCTCCCCAGGGATCAAGGCTAGACCTAGTCTTATTTAACATGTTTATAAATTATTTAGAGTTCACAGTTCCTGATTTTGTGAACGGGTGCCGGGAGGGGGCTGTAAGCACTTCCAGGAGCCAGAGGAAACCCTCTTCCAGGGGTTATGTACTCACTGGAGGGAATTCCTGAAGTGGGAAACGAGGAGATTGGAGGTGTCAGACTAACCAGGCCAACCTCACAGGAGGGACGTAGGTCAGGAACCCACCTCCCCTCCCTGGTCAACAAGCCTGTGGCTAAAAGGAGTATGATGAATCTTTCTCTGGAACAGTGAATGGTTCCCAGCTTCTCCCTGAATTAAATGCATTCAAGGCCCTCCATAGTACAGTCTCAACCTCCTCTCCCATCACCCCAGCCCTGCTCCTGACACGAGGAACAGCAGCCTGCAGGACCTGGTAACTTGCCATAGTCACACATCTAAGTGCAAAGCACTTGGAATCGTACCCAGAGTCTTGACTCAGACCTCTCTGTCCCTCCACATCACACTGGGTCCTGGCTGACTTCCATTGTCACACCTCGCTTTCCTGCCTCTTCTGAATCTACTGCCAGGGTTCTGTTGAGCTCTGGTACCACCTTGGAGGAGGAGACTTCCTTGTTCCAGAAATGCTGTCTGTCCCTGCTCCGAAAACCAGCCCCTGATGCCACACTCTGCCTGTTTGACAGCCTCGGAGTTCTTGTCCTCATCCCCTGGAAGTCCTTGCTTGGCCTCTCCTCCTTGCAGACCCCAGCACTCTGTCTTGCCCTTGGCGTGCGCTATCCAGGGAACAGTCGAGTGGAGAAGGAGGGGAAGGGAGTAGGCAGTTAGCGCTGACTCACAGGCCAGGTGTGCCCTGGGGGACTCGGTGACCTGATTTCCTCACAGAGCCCTCTCCTGCTGGTTTTCACAAGTGGTCCAGGGCGGGCTGGCTGCACAGGGTCTCAGACTGGCGTCAGGCCCTCCCCTTGTTGCACAGGCAGCCGTCCCTTGAGGTGCCCCATCAGCTGCCCAGCATCATCACTGCACCCTGCCCAACGAAATTCTCTGCAGTGGAACCAGCTCTTCACGTGTTTCTCCTGGCACGTGGCATCTACTGCAGAAGGTCTGAGATCTACTCCTAATCCACAGGAGAGCAGCCCTTGGAGATTTGTGGAGGTTGTGTGGAGGGGAGAGTGTGAGCACGAGGGCATTTACACTCCTGGACTTGCAGGAACCAAGTGTGTGCCCATGCCCACGTTTATGGGGCCACTGCTGAAACTGTCCATTCCTGACTCACCAGGCCCACAGAATGCCAGTGGTGACACGCCCTAAAAGATCACGTGGTGACATGTGCCGCAGCACAGACGGACCTTGAGGACACTATTCTAAATGAATAAGCCAGTCACAAAAGGACAAGTAATGAGTGATTCAACTTAACACGAGGCACCCAGAGTAGCCAGATCCACAGAGACAGGAAGCAGAGCAGTGGTCATCAGGAGCTGGGGGAGGGGAAATGGAGCTTGTGTTGAAAGAGTACAGAGTTTCAGGTGGGGAAGATGAAAGTTCTAGAGATGGGTGGTGGTGGTAGTAGCAGTGTGAATGTACCTAATGCCACTGTATACTTAAAAATGGTTAAAATGGTAAATTAATGTTATGTATATTTTACCACAATTAAAAAAATTTTAGGGGCTTTCCTGGTGGTCCAGGGGCTAAGACTCTGGACTCTTGATACAGGGGAGGGAACTAGATCCCACATGCCACGTCTAAAACCTGGTGCAGTCAAATTAATATATTTTTTTTAAATTATAATAATTTGAGCCAGTTCTCTGCCTTGTTAGCCTGAAGGCATGGTCTTCTTCTGGCCTTGAGGTTTTTAGGGAGGGTGGGCATGCCCTGCCAGCATCCCGCACCCTGAACAGGGAGACCTTCTGGGGCTCCATGGGTCCACAACTCAGTGACTCATCCTGGGACAATACATTTCTGCATGGGGGTTGGAGTGGGGTAGCTGATAGCAGAATCCACTGGAAAATGTAGATGACATCAAAAGCTTCCAGGTGATGAAATGTCAGGTCAGCTGGTGGGTAGGGCCAAAGAGTCAACTTTACTTTGCACGCTCAGTCGCTCAATCATGTCCGACTCTTTGTCGGACATTGAACTGTACCCTGAACCAAAGGCAACCAAATGAACCAAAGGCAACCCTATGAACTGTACCCTGCCAGGTTCCCCTGTCCATCGGATTCTCCAAGGATACTGGAGTGGGTTGCCATGCCCTTCTCCAGGGGATCTTCCCAACCCAGAGACTGAACCCGATTCTCCTGCACTGCAGGTGAATTCTTTACCGGACTGAGCCACCTGGGAAGCCCCAACTTCACTTCCCCCACCCACCCCCCACCACCCTATCATGTGTTAGGCCACACATTTGGGGAAAAAAAGTAAAGTCATGTCCACAAGTAGCCAGCCTGAAGTTTGGCCTGGTGTGCTGGTTTGGACAGAAAGACCAGCCAAATGGCCAGGGTTATGGTTGAGGGTGTTGGAAACAGCCTGCCATTTGGTTCTGACCTGGGCAAAACAGGATGTGTGGTCTCGTTCCTTCTGTAAAGGATCGTCTGTCTGAGGTGAAGCTGACAGTCTACCCAGACTCCAGCAGGAAGGAGGGGCCATCTCGATTGTGAATCCCCTCTGCCTGTTAAGGCTGCGGCTGAAGTGGATATGAACTTCATCTCCAAAGTCTCTGAAATCTGAGTGTGGTAGCAGGCAACCCTTGAAGCTGGCAAAAGGCAGCTTTAGCACAAATGAAAGTAAGTGCTATTTACACAGCAGGTAGTAAACTTATATGGAACTCATAACCCCCAGAGGTGGCATAAGCTAAATGTAGGAATAGACTCAGGGAGACCGTGGAAATGCTCATGGATGACAAGCCATAATAGGTGTTCAGGGGGTGCTGGGCTATGGGCCGGCTGCTGTTTTCCCTGGAGGCAGCCTGGGTGCTCTCAGAGATGGAGTGGGCCATCCTTCCTGCCCCTCGGCTTCAGTTGTGATTTGTCTCATGCTCTCTGCCTCGCTTTATCCGTAGGGTGACGGGCATCTCCAGGCATCCCTGGTCATCCCCTCTAGGTGATTGCCCTTCCGAGTCTTGAGGATTTTTGACTCAAGCATTCCCCACCCCCATCCCACTGATATTCTTGTTTTTTTTTTTTCTCCAGGCTGCAAAGCCTCAGTCCTTTAGCCATTCTTTTCAACATATGCTTTCTACCCTATATCTCCCTCTGAACCCCTATCCAGCCACTGTGTGATCAATTTCAGGGCTGGCTGAGGAAGGTCGACAGGACCTGGTCAGGATGACTGGGGTGAAGGGAGCGTGGTGGCCTGTGGTCACACTGAAGTGGCTGAAACAGAGCAGCCCTGAGCTACAAGACATAGTGCTGGAGGCCAAGGGGTCTGGAAGAAGGAGCAGCTGTCAGCCTCCTTTCCCGTCCTGCACCCATTTGAGCTGAAGATGCGTTTATGAAGCACCTACGTTCTCTGCATGGGCACATGCACAGCACCTAGGGCCTCCAGCGAGAAGCCTCGCTTCCTCTCTATCCTGCAGAGCTCTACTCTAGGCCACCTGGCAGAGGCCTCCATCCTGCTAACTCTGTGTTATGGGGTGATGCCGGGACTGGCAGGGAAGCCTAACCAACCACTGAGTTTCTCTTTCTGCCTAACTCCCTCCCCTCCCAGGCTGATGCTGTTTAGCTCTTAGGGTTTTCAAGGATATAACTTTGACCCCTGGTCCATGAGAGTCCATTAACAAACAGGCTATGTCATATAAGCTTCTGCTGTCCTGGATCGATTTTCCTCTTTCTGCAGGAAAGGAAGAGTGCTTACTGGCTGGCGTCTGGGATGCTGTGGGTCCCCTGCAGCCCGCGCTTTGCCTCCCCCGCGGGCCTGTGAATGTTCAACTGCTTGCTTCCCCAGCTGAGTGAGCGGTTCTTTTCAGGAGCAACCGACTGCACACAGATTCCTGAGCCATGATCTCATCGGCTCGTGAGAGGCTGAGCACGTCCACCAACTCCACTCACATGGGAGAGAGAGGGGCACTTCAGGATCCGAGTGGGGTCAGGAGAGGCTCAAGGGTTTGCCCTTTGGGTTAGCACCAGGGCTGGTGTAGGCACAGGTCTTGTCCTCCATCCCCTACATATGTCTGCAGACGTTGGTGTGGATCCCCTTCAGGGGTGGGACTGGATGGCAGGCTCCCCATTTCCATCACTACACCCACACCAGAGCCCCCAGGACACAGTTTTGCAGGGGTGGCCCAGCCCTAGCTTGGACCCTTTCCCACTAACACTGTCGTCTTCGGCATTCCTGTAGTCAGCAAATATTTATTGAGTCCAACTGCAGTGCTTCCCAAAGTGAGCCCATGAAGCTTTTGGATTGGAACCATCTGGAATGGTTAAAATGCTGGCTCCTGGGCACTGTGCCAGATCCCATGCATCAGAACCTCTGGGTGGAGCCTGGGGATCTGCATTTTAATGAGTTTTCCCAAGTGATACTTTTGTGCCCTAATGTTTGAGACTTGCTGACTGTGATGGGTAATTATCTGTCAACTTGGCTGGGCCACAGTGCCCAAAAGTTTGGTCAGACATTATTCTGGATGTTTCTGTGAGGATGTTTTGGGATGAGATTCACATTTAAATTGGTGGACTTTGAAGAAAGCAGATTACCCTCTATCCTGTGGGTGGGCCTCATCCAATCAGTTGAAGGCCTTAATTGAACAAAGACTGACCTCCCCTCGAGCAGGAGGGGATTCTGCCATGTGGTGGCCTTCAGACTTGAACTACAACACTTGCTCTTTCCTGGACATTTAGCCTACCAGCCTACCCTGCAGATTTATATGGCTAGACAGCTATATAATTCCTATAGTTGTGTTTGTCTAGAGAATCCCGACTAAAGCACTGGCTTGCTATATGCAAGGCTCTGGCCATCACAATCAGACCTGGGCAGATGAAAGCATGCAGACCCCTGCCTGCCCCACCGCCCCCCCATCAGCCCTGGCTCTGCAGTAACATGCTCCAAGGTACCAGAGAGGCTGGCGGGGCAGAGCAGTAAGTGCCATCGCCTTGCCCTGACTCTGTTGTGAGTGGGGTGTCCCAACCTTGCTGCCCTCCACAGGACAGGGTTTAGCTCCTGTTGTCAGACTTAAATAGAAATACAGGGTGCCCAGTGAAATTTAAAATTCAGATAAACAATGAAATATATGTTAGCACAAGTATATCTCATGTAATATTTGGGATATACCTGTACTAAAAAATTATTTGTCATGTATCTGCAATTCATATTTCCTAGACATCCTATATTTTATCTGACAGCCCATGAAATGAGCAATTGTTTCCTGCTAATTACAAAGCCCTTTACAAAGGGCTTTATCAGGTGTGATCTCTTTCTTTCCTTGCGACAATGGTGAGGCAGAGCAAACATAATCATCATCCTCATTTCACAGCAGAAACTGAGGCTAGGAGGCTGGCACATGTTCCCAACTGAGGTCAGAGCATCCCTGGCTGCACAGTGGAAACACCTGGAGGACTTTTAAAGCTCTAACATGTCTTTGGGTGATGCATGTGATGTCTCCAACTTTGAAACGTATCAAAAAATAAAATGGATGAATGCATGGGTAGAAGGATGATGAGTAATATGTGAAAAGCAAATACAGCAAAATGTTGATGATGGAATCTAGGTGGTGGGTATACAGGTGTTCACGCTACAATCTTTCAGCTGCTTTATATGCTCGAAAATACTTATAAAATCTTGGAGGAGAATAATGTGAATACATAGTCCCCACTCTAGACCAATCAAATCAGGAACTCTGCAGGCAGCAGTATCTTTTCAAAGCAACCCAGGTGATCTGATCTAACCCATCACTTCTCTGTATGCACCAGGAACCATCTGAAGGGTATGGGTACACTATACCCATGGTTCCCCAACTGAGAGTTGCTCAGAGTCAGTTCCTCAGAGTCCTCCCCAGACTTTCTAATCCAGTAGATTTGGGGTGGGACATGAGAATTTACATTTCTGACAAGTTTTCAGGGCATGCAGATACTGCTGGTCCAGAAACCACACTTTGAGGAGCACTGCCTTTACATACCAGAGAAGGCAATGGCACCCCACTCCAGTACTCTTCCCTGGAAAATCCCATGGATGGAGGAGCCTGGTGGGCTACAGTCCACGGGGTCGCTAAGAGTCGGGCACAACTGAGCAACTTCACTTTCACTTTTCACTTTTATGCATTGGAGAAGGAAATGGCAACCCACTCCAGTATTCTTGCCTGGAGAATCCCAGGGATGGAGGAGCCTGGTGGGCTGCCATCTGTGGGGTCGCACAGAGTCGGACTGAAGCGACTTAGCAGCAGCAGCAGCAGCCCTTACAAACAGGGCTTCCCTGGTGGATCAGTGGATAAAGAATCTGCCGGCTGTGCCGGAGATGCAGGAGACTCGTGTTCGATCCCTGGATTGGGAAGATCCCCTGAAGGAGGGTAGGTATGGCAACCCACTCCAGTATTCTTGCCTGGAGAATCCCGTGGACAGAGGAGCCTTGCAGGTTACAGTGAGTAGGATCCCAAAGACTCAGACATGACTAAGCACACATGAATGCACGCCCTCACACACAGCCGAACACAGGATGGATAAACCACGTGCCTTGTCCATAAGCAGGGGAAGCTGTTAGCTGTGCCAGGGTCAGAATAGGCTTCACAGAAGAGTAGGTATCTGCATGAGCCTTGAAGGATGGGAGGTTTCCTTTGTAGGGGAGGACATTTTGTGTGGAGGGAATAGTAGAAGCAAAGGGACAGGGGTAGGCAAGTGCCTGACGGGTAGTTGAGATTTGGGATGAGTTGAGGAGGTGGGATGGAGAGGGAATGGCCAGGGAGGAGGCAGGATGAATGGTTTGTACCAGATGGAAAGAACGTTTGGATTTGATCATGTAGGCATTGGGGAGCTAGTGGAGGCTTAGCAACAGAATAATGGGACCAAATCATCGATGTTGACTATTGTTCTGGCAGCTCTGTGTGGGACAGATTGGAGAGGAGAGATGAAAGATAGGGAGCGGATTTCGGAGGCTATTGTGAGCTTCTGGAGTGAGAGCTGTGGAGGGTCCGCATAATCACAGCACTAATGACGATGGTAAAATAATGGCTGATATTTATCGAGTGCTTTGTAAGTGCCAGCCGGTGCTGGGTGCTTTTGCAAACATTTCATCTTTACACTGCCCTGCGTGGTCTCACAGATGAGGAACCCGACTGATGGAGAGGTTAAGGAGTGCCCAGGCCGGGATGTGAATGCAGGGCTGTGCGTTTAGTGTGAGCACTCACACAAAGGCAGGGATGGTGGCCTAGGGCAGGAGGCCAGCAGGTCCCTGCCTTGGTCCCCACCTCTGCGGGTAGTCATCAGTTTTCTCAGTACTTCCCCTGCCCAGGCTGAGGCCTGAGCCAGGAGAGGCACAGCTGGACAGGGAGCATTCCCTGCATTCCTTCACCATCGGTGGCAGAGTTTGCTTTCCTGGCACACAGGGGCCCAGCTGTGCCTCCCTCGACCCCTCCCCCACCCTCACCCTGCACCCACTCTCCATCTCTCCCATCTAGTCCTCCCCACAGCTGCCTGCAGACCACACCTGCAAGCACTTGACTAACGCTTCTAGGAGCAAAACGATATTGCGTCCCTCTCCCTTCTATCAGAGGACACTTCCAGGCACCTTCCCAGGTTTCCTGTGTTTCAGATGCTCCTCCAACTGGCCCCGACCATGGCCGGTCTATGCCCAGGCAGTTCCGTTATGGAAAAGGAGGTGGGTGGGGGAGGGACAAGACCTGCAGGGTGAGTAATAAAGTCCTCATAGAAAAATGCCTGCAAATAATAAGCCTGTGAGCTGTCATTTTTATTATAACTGAGCTCTATGAATGTGGAGCTTAAGGGACTTTGGCACTGATGACCAGGTTTCAAGAGAGACATTCATTAAGCACTGGAAGGGCTTTGTCAGAGCTTGACCATCTTTCTATCTCTAAGAAGGGCTGCTTTGATACCAGGTCAAAAAGCGCTCACTGTACTTCTCTTAAAGACCCCCCTCCTCTCCTCTCATCCCCTGGCCCAAGGCTAAAGCTGTCTTCTGCCCCCCACCAGGCCCCAAGGCCTGTCCACCTGGAAGGTCCTTGAGCACGTGCCCTGCCCCCCACCCTCAAACTAGAAGATCCAGTCACCTAGTTTGTAGCTGCTAAGGGCTGAGGGAGCCGTGAGGACCTACGTTATGCACCTGCAGGAGAAACCTCAGGAAATGAGTCTGAACCTCAGGCCTGTGTATATGCACACTTGCATATCTGGGGCAGTGGTAGGGATGCAGTCCCTGCCTGGTCTTTCTTCAGATACACCTTTCACCTGCCTGTGCAGGCAAAGTGGGTCTCAGCTGGCAAGAGGGGAATGGGAGTAGTTCCTGGAAAGACTTGCTGGGGCTGGATGGGAGACCTGCAGGACCCGCCCCACCGCTCAACCACCTGTGAGCCTTCTTCCCTTGACTGCAGCGTGGTGTGTGTGTGGAGCAGATGGGGGATGGTGTGCCTGAGCCCTTTCTTCCCTCCGCCAACTATTTGCTGCCAAGTGGACCTGGGCAGTGATGTAACATGCTCCGAGAATGGCAGTCATCTCCCAGATGGCCTGTGACCTTATCCTGATGAGTTGTGACAAAATTATGTTCTGGAAGTTCAGGAATCTGAGCTGGCAGGACCCAGATCAAGAGGAACTAAGCCTGGTGACAAAATCCTCAGCCCTCCAGCAGGAAACCCTGGAGGGATTTGAGGTATCCCAGGATCCTCCCTGCCTCCTCACCTCCCCGCCCTGTGCTGGACTCCAAGCTGTCTGCCTGCCCTGGGAATCTGCAGCCCACCACGTCTGTAGCATTACACAAGTCCAGCACAGACTCTAGCCTCTTAGCCCTTCACTGTTTTATTTGTTGTCCAAACACCATCATAAGAGCAGTAACAAACCAAAAGGAGGAAAGATCCCTCCATTCATGACAACGGATGAACAATTGAGTTTCCTTTGTTTTCTTCTAGTCCCTGTCCTTATTCATCCTTCCCTCCTTTCCCCTCGACCCTTCCCACTTCTTTCCCTTCTTCCTCTCTCCAAGAGAAAAGCAGCAGACTCCAGAACCTTCTATAGCCAGCCTTCTCTGCCCTACTCACCTTGGGGGTAGGGGAGGAGACCCACCTGCAGCACAGGGGTCTGGGGTCCTGTCCTCAGAGGTCTGGGGTCCCGTCCTCAGAGATCTGGGGTCCTGCCCTCAGAGGTCTGGGGTCCTATCCTCAGAGGTCTTGGACCCTGTCCTCAGAGGTCTGGGGTCCTGTCCTCAGAGGTCTGGGGTCCTGCCATCAGCTGGCTTCGTCTCCAGAGCTGGACTGGACCAACTCATGTACCCTGAACTTGGCAGCTCATTGGCTGGCTCCTCTCAGGAGTCTGGAGGCACATGCCTGCTTGGCACCCTGACTGGGAAGCTGGGGGTGGGAAGGGAGAGAAGGATAAAATGTAACTTGAACACAGAGAGAAGTCAGGGAGTCAGAGGCCTAGACTGAGATGAGCAGTCATCCCTTCTCATCCCTGCTTTAGTCTCAATGCTGCTCACTCCCCAAAGAGGGTATTAAGAGCGGTTTTTCAGGGCACTTTGGGATTCAATCACTTCTAGCTCCCAGATTTCTGAAACAAGGTATGTAGACACTCTGAATTACCTGTCCTAGGTTGGTAGGGGCTCTCTCAACTTCAGACTCCCAGCCCAAAGTTGCTCAAAGCCTCAGGTAGTGTGAACCATCAAGACTGGACTTGGAGCTGGATGCAGGGGAGAAGGCAGATCTGGGTCAACGTCCTCATCCGGACATTTGGATCTGGGGCCACTTACAGGTCCTCCAACTTCTCATCTGTTGAATGGAAGGATGGAAACCTGCAGGCAGACTTCACAGGAGATCTGATGGGGTCGTGGTTGTGAAGACCCTCAGGAACCCATCAAGGGAAGGGTCTATGCATGCACCCCAACATGCTCCTTTCTGCTGAGTCATTTCAACTGCATCCAAGCCAGCTTCACAACCACTCTCACTGCCTCCTCGCTCCCCAGTTCGCCCAAGAGCATCAGTGGGATTATCTGGAGCTAGTGGATTAAACGAAGACCTGAATAAAGTCAAACCATAGCACAGATAATGCCAAAGAGTGTACAGTCTAAGAACAACTTTTCTTTGATTCAAGTTCTGGGGATGACTGGTCCAGGCTGAATTTTGCACATAGACAATAAAGGGATTGATCAGGAGTGAGGGGAGAGACCAGGAATGTGCTGGATGAAAAGGAAAAGGGCTGGCATGTTGCAGATGGAACAGCAACTCCATATATTACCATGTAATTTAGAATCACATTGATTTGGACAAATCGTACGTTAAGTCAGTGCACATACGATATTAAAGCATGAATCCAGCCAATCTGTTACTGCTGGTTTCCTGAAAGTACTGGAGAACCAGTGTTGTAGGAAAGTCTCAGCAACTGCCCTCCTAGCCCGTCACCAGGGAGAGTGGAATAAGAGGGTTGAAGTTGCAGTAGGAGGGAGGCGATGAAACAGTGGAAGAACTTTCTGCCTAGAAAGGTGAGAGGCTCTTCCCAAGCCTATCCAGACTGGGAAGTGACCCAGCCGCTGCCTGTCCCTCAATAGATTCCTTCAGTCTACAGACTTAAGCACTTACAATGCTCACTGTGCCACCACTTTCACAAGCATTTTGTCTTTATCACAAGTCTATGCAGTAGTTGTTATTGGTGCTATTGTTGTTGTCCCTGTGCTATTATCCCTCACTGAAAGAGAAGGGAGGCAGTAGGCCCCGTGATTAAGAGCACAGTGCTGGGCACTGCTCCCGCTGAGGGTGGTGTTGACTAGTTCAGTGGGAGCCAGGCCTTTCCACTGAAGTCCGTGTGCTTCTCACACCATCCTCTTGCTCGCCTAAAAGCCTGAGGGAAGCTCCTCTGCAGAGGCACGCTGCTCCCTCCCAGCAGGGCATGAACTTCCCCCACTGGGCATTCAGGATGGGAGGCTCTCACTCATTCATTTAACAGGCACAGGGGCTGGGGATCCAGAGGTGAACATGACATTATTCTTGTCAGCTCTTGGCAGACCTGTTAATATCTTTGCTTCTCAGCCCACACTGGATTCGAAAAACATTTCCGATCCATTACCTTGAGCAGAATTATCACCTGCCACATCTTCTTTCTCAAGGCTGGCTGCTTTATGAGTGTCTAGACTTTCAGTCATGAGTGGGCACATTATCCAAAGTCCCTTTGGCTAAGAGCAAAGATTCCCTACCTTTTGTTCCATCATTCAGTCATTTTCATTCAACAAATAATTCAGTGTCAACTACACATCGGGTGTTATGTTAGGAGCTAGGGATACAGGGCTGAGCAAAACAAACACAGTTCTTGCCCTTAGGAGTTTACAGACATTAACCAGACAATTCCCCCGTCCTGCTCTGCTGTATTGCCAAGGACTAAGGTGCTGTGGCTTCCTACACAAGGCATTCAGAAGGCCATTTCTGCCCCAGAGCTGCACAGTCCTGTCTTCTGGGAATCACAGCCACTGGGCAGTGCCCAGGGACCAGGTCTTGGTTGATTCTTCCTTTTGGAAGGTGACAAAGGGTGGCTGCTGTGTCCTCTGGCTCCTGATCTGGCCCTTCCTGTGAGAGTGGCCCCAGTGAACAGACTTAGAGGACTCCTAAAGAGGAAGCCATTCTGCTCTGCCCCCAGAAAGAAGGTGTGCTCTAAAAAGGGGGCCTGTTTCTCTGTGGAATTTGATGGCTTGGCAAAAGCACGGACGCTAGAGTGAGGCTGATGCGGATTCCAGTCCCAGAACTGTCACTACTAGCTGTGTGGCGTGGGCACGTCATAAACAACTCTGTGCCCTAGCTCCTCAGCAGTGAAGTGGGGGCAGCAACTCCTCCCTCGAGGAAACGCTGCTGTGATTAAAGCAGATACTGTTCAAGAACGCTTCCGAGGCACAGTTGACACTTCATAAAGGTGTGTGCATCCTTCTTCAGTGTACACCCGACTTTCAACTTCTTAAGGACCTGATTACCTCGTGAGTTCACACAGGAAGGATATTACATTTTAAAGGTAAAGAGGCTAAAGAAAGGAGACATAAGAGACGTGGGTTCGATTCCTGGGTTGGGAAGATCCCCTGGAGGAGGGCATGGAGACCCATTTCAGTATTCTTTCCTGGAGCATCCCATGGATGGAGGAGCCTTGGGGGGCTACAGTCCATGGGGTCACAAAGAGTTGAACATAACTGAAGTGACTTAGCATGTAAAGGTAAGGAACCATAAAATTCCCTTGTCGTATAGCCACTAGGCTAGAACAGTCATTCTCGAAGTGTGGTCCTGGACTCAGCATTGCCTGGGAACTTGTTAGAAATACAAATTCCTGCACTCCCCTTCAGAGCTACCGAATCAGAAACCCTGGGGATGGGGCACAACAATCTACTCTAACAAGCCCTCCAGGAGATTCTGGTGCAGGCTGAAGTGTGAGAACCCTGGGGATGGAGTTGCAAACCAGTTGTCAGTGGGCCAGATTCTTTCACAGATGTGTTTTGTTTGGCTCCTGTCATCAGCTGGAGCTGAGTTGCAGCTGCCCCAAGGAGTGGCTGTGCCCTTATGAGGGGGCTCCAGTCCTCGCTTTGCGGTGCACGCTCTCCTGTGTTACCCCAGCTGGCCTTGCTCACGTGGCTGCTTGGCCCCTGTCGGCATCCAGCTTCAAGTTTGCAGTTGGGGCTCTAGGTCAGGGGATGGTGTGGACCTGTCTTTCAGTTAGCAGCTCTGCTTTAGCTGATCTTGAATGTCACTGAGCTCCCCAGCCCAGCAGGAGGTAGAACGGGTAGATGATTTTCTAATTCCTAAAAGCAGCAGTCAGGTCCTGCTGGTTTCGCTTCAGGATTTGGTTTGAAGTGTTGTGAATTCCCAACACATCACACACACCCACATTCAACTGTAAGTCCAAAAATACCTTCCACAGCCAAATAGAGATGATTTTTTACATTCCCTGCTACCTTGGATTATCTGCCTCGCTGCTTTCTGCCACCCCCACTGTTGGCCCAGCTGATGAGCAGTGACTGGAAAGCGACGTTAATGTGAAGGAGAAGAGGGTGCCGGTGGCACCAAGTCCCGCTGCAGTGAGCAATTCAGAGAGGCACAGAGGACTTGACTTACCCCTGAGTATAAATACAGGTGGGCTCCAGCGGGGAGGGGGGCATGCTGGGAGGACCCAGGGCTTGTGAGGTCTGAGGGGTGGAGCAGGATGTGAGTGCAGCTAGGAGCTCCCATTGTAGAGGATGGAACAGAAAATAATGATCAATGGCCCTGGTAGCAGCAGAAGAGCTGAAAAAGATGGATCCAGAACCCAGTATGACATGGAAAGTTGAGAAGACACTCTAGGCAGGGAGAGAGGAGCTGAGCTGGAGACAGCCTTGGGGCAAAGATGAGGAGAGGGCCCAGGAAGCTTCCCTGCTCTGCATCCCCACAGCTGCAGAGATCACCAAACCCCCCTTTCTTCCTGGAGGAATCGGCTCTCCAGCAGCCCTGTAAGGAGGTGGGAAACCAGCTGGCTAACAGCATGGGTTTTAGCCTTGAATGGACATGAGGCCAGATCTGGGCTGGGTCACTTGCTGGGTGACTCTGGGCAAGCAACCCAACCTCTCAGTTTCCTTAGCTGTCAAAAGACAATAAAGCTTATTTTATAGCATATGGTAAGGATCATGGAGAAGGCAATGGCAACCCACTCCAGTACTCTTGCCTGGAAAATCCTATGGACGGAGGAGCCTGGTGGGCTGCAGTCCATGGGGTCACTAAGAGTCGGGCACAACTGAGCGACTTCACTTTCACTTTTGACTTTCATGCATTGGAGAAGGAAATGGCAACCCACTCCAGTATTTTTGCCTGGAGAATCACAGGGACAGAGGAGCCTGGTGGGCTGCCATCTATGGGGTCGCACAGAGTTGGACACAACTGAAGCAACTTAGCAGCAGCAGCAGCAGCAAGAATCATACTGCCTATCATAGAATAAAGAAAATAAAGCTTAGATATAATTATTAAACAGTAGGAATCATGTATTATCTCCAGAAGACCTGGTATTTGGCATTTGGTAAGTTGGGCTCATTGGTGAGGAAAATGTGTTCAGAGGTAAGCATTAAGTCAGCAGAAGACCACAGAATTCTCTCTCCCCAAAGAGATCGAGAGAGTGTGTGTGGGTGCATGCGTTCTAAGTTGTTTAGTCATGCCCAAGTCTGCAAACCTATGGATGGTAGACTGCCAGGCTCCTCTGTCCATGGAATTCTCCAGGCAAGAATACTGGAGTGGGTTGCCAGGCCCTCTTCCATGGGATCTTCCCAACCCAGGGATCGAACCCACGCCTTCAGCAGCTCCTGCACTGCAGACAGAGTCTTCACTGCAGAGCCACAGGGGAAAGCCTGAGAGAAAGTGTTGCTGCTGCTAAGTCGCTTCAGTCGTGTCCAACTCTGTGCGACCCCATAGGTGGCAGCCCACCAGGCTTCCCCGTCCCTGGGATTCTCCAGGCAAGAACACTGGAGTGGGTTGCCATTTCCTTCTCCAATGCATGAAAGTGAAAAGTGAAAGTGAAGTTGCTCAGTCGTGTTTGACTCCTAGTGACCCCATGGACTGCAGCCTACCAGTCTCCCCAGGCAAGAGTACTGGAGTGGGGTGCCATTGCCTTCTCCAGAGAGAGAGTGTATCCTCCCCCAATTCTTGAGGCCGTTGGCATTTATTAGTGCCCTTGATAAGTGTTGGTTCGTAATGCAGAAAAGATGCAGGAATGTCCTGACACTGATGAGCAGCAGACACTTATGTGGTCACTAGGAGGTGTGGTTGATGTGAAGTGACCCCTATTGTCCCCAAATCCAGTTGCCCTGGTGTGGGGAGGAGCCATCTCAGCTGGAGCCTGGGGGAATGGACAGGATGACCCCACATGTCCTCACAAGGCATTATGAACCGCAGGAAGACCCAGATTTCCCTGATTCCCCTCTGCCCTCTCTGGTAGAGAATCTGACTGCAGTGTGGGAGACTTGGGTTTGATCCCTGGGTTGGGAAGATCCCCTGGAGAAGGGAAAAGCTACACACTCCAGTATTCTGGCCTGGAAAATTCCATGGACTGTATAGTCCATGGGGGTCACAAAGAGTCGGCCATGACTGAGTGACTTCCACTTTCTCTTACCAAACTTGATATTTCCAGTTGTGTTGTGGGGGTGGGGAGCTTGGAATGCAAACAGCTGCCCTCCCCGTCTCCAAGCTTAGAGGCATCAGTTCAGTTCAGTTCAGTTGCTCAGTCATGTCCGACTCTTTGCGACCCCATGAATTGCAGCCTGCCAGGCCTCCTTGTCCATCACCAACTCCCGGAGTTCACTGAGACTCACGTCCATCGAGTCAGTGATGCCATCCAGCCATCTCATCCTCTGTCGAACCCTTTTCCTCCTGCCCCCAATCCCTCCCAGCATCAGAGTCTTTTCCAAGGAGTCAACTCTTCACATGAGGTGGCCAAAGTACTGGAGTTTCAGCTTTAGCATCATTCCTTCCAAAGAACACCTAGGACTGATCTCCTTTAGAATGGACTGGTTGGATCTCCTTGCAGTCCAAGGGACTCTCAACAGTTAGCACCCTTTCAATCTCCAGCCTACCCACTACAAGTCACCCCCAGGACCATCATCCCTTCTGACTAAGGTTCACTGCTGCTGGGGAGACCAGCCCTGAGAAAAGGACCCCAGAAGGGGGATTGGCAACCATGCTTTTCTGACTCTGTCTAGCTGTGTGAACGGTTTACAGCCAAACAGATCAGACTGTAATTATCAGAATTATAATGAGAGGGGAGAGCATGGAAGCAGACATATAATCCAGATTAAAGTGTGTTGGGGAGTTACACTGCCTCCCAAGGCCCTTTCTGTGCTAATCCTGTGTGAGTCTGTGAGCCTGAACTTGCCTGGGGCCCATCCTGATAATCTGGCCTGACGTGGAGACCAGTTGCTTTTTGGATTTACAACTTTCTAGAAAAATGTGTGGGGCCTTGGAGATTAGGAGAGC
>NW_011494604.1:934787-954452 GCF_000754665.1 Bison bison bison | reverse complement strand
GATAGCAGCTCTGCTCAAGGCTCCAGCCCTGGAGGGGTTGCGGGCTGGCCTGGCCCACGCTGTGCTTGGCTTAGAGGTGAGGGGGCAGAGCCCTAGGCCAGACAAGACTGCCTTTTGGTCCCATTCTCAGGTGGCACTAGTGGTAAAGAGCTCGCCTGCCAGTGCAGGATATGCAAGAGTCATGGGTTTGATCCCTGCATTGCGAAGACCCCCTGGAGGAGGAAATGGCAACCTGCTTCAGTATTCTTGCCTGGAAAATCCCATGGACAGAGGAGCCTGGTGGGCTACAGTCTATGGGGTCACAAAGAGTCGGACACGACTGAGCACACACACCTCCACCAGCCTGTTCGCTTCCTCCCCTGTCTCCTCATCAGTCCTGCTCCACAGTGCCAAGGCATTGCAGAACCTCCAGGCTGCTTCCCTGGAAACAGAGCCTGAGTGAGATTCTCACGTAGGTGGTTGGCTAGAAGTGCGCTTATGAAGCATCTGAGAGGGCGTGAGGGAAGCAGGACAGACCCAGGGCAGGATGCCAAACGGGGAGGCCTGCCTGGCCCCAGTGGGAGCCCTGGAGTGAGAACCGCACTGCAGAAAGCATTACACTGAGAAGGGGCTGGGCTTTCACACCCCTGCACCAGTCAGTGATGGCCTGCTAGTCCTCCAAGCTCGTCTCCTTGAGGAGACTGCCTTAGGCTGTCGGCTGGCCTCTGGGGAAGGTCGCTGGGAGATGGGTACACCAGCCCGGAAATGAGGGTCTGGCAGGACACCAACAGCACCTGCTACAGAGCACTTCCACCCCCACATTTCCCCCTCTTCTTTCTCTCCTACAAAGCACCACATTAATTAAACTCAAGAAGTTCCTCAGATATTTCTGAAGACCTCATAGAGGTCATTTGCAGGATGATTGGGAAGCCGGGAATCTGAGATTCTTTTCTGTTCTAAGGTCTACAAGCTTGCACTCAAAAGTGATTAATTGCTGGGATAATTCTTCCTTGACTAATTACATTTAAATGCTTATTTAAGCATTCTTAAAATGAATTTTCATGTTGATCAGATTCTCACAAGGGCACTACAGAAGGTTTTGTTTGTATTATTCTCATTATATAAACTGTTGCTCAGGTGGTTAAATGTTTTACTTTAAGGTGACTTAGCTAGTCAAAGTAATCAGTCTAATAGTAAAATTTCATGTGTATTGTAGATATCAGGGGACTATCCCTTTTAGGGGGAACTCTTTTCTGGGCAACTTCTTAAATCATCAGCCTCTTAGCACTTCTCCAAAGTATCAACCTCAAATGAAAATATCAACTGTCTTCTGTGCTCAAGACACTGGTAGTTTATGGGGGCTTCAAAAGAATTTTGCCAAAACAAAAGGCTTTTCAACAAATTTATTTTAATATTCTAATATTTCCATTTAGGTGTTAGAGGTAATGTAAGTATTAAAGTAAATATGAGTAATTTTCAGCATGCACCAACAAGGACTTTTGGTTCACTTTGGGTCATGTGTTTTTGGTTTTAACTAAATGAATAGCTGGGGAAATCGTAAGAATTAATTAAAAGGGATATGTTAGAACATTTAAAATTAACATGTTAATGGCATCATTTCTGGTAGGGAGCACTCTAAATTGACTTTGGTGAATTTTTCACTTACATGGAATATTTTCAGACTTTTTATATTGACCAGAGAATATTTGAAGGCAGTTTATTGGGGGAAAAAAGATCTTGACATCTGCCCTAGAGGCTTTCAGTCTGATCAGGGGGCCATGTATGTTACCCATGGGGACATTTGATGGATTGCCAAATAACAGGGTAGGTGGGCATAGTAGGAACTGGGTATGGGGGAGCTTCCAAAGGGGCGAGGGATTCCAGGATGGCCTTCAGAGAAGGGTGGGTCTTGAATCCATTAGATTCAAGCTAGCTGCTAGACAGTCCCTTCCTGCCAGCTGGTTGTCATGGGGACACCTGTGCCACTGGCACATCCATCCATTTGTGTATTCATTCACAAATACATTCAGCTGAGCTCGCACTACATGGCAGGCTCTGTGCTTGGCAGTGGGGAGGCAGTGATGAGAGGGCTCCCCTCGGAGCTCATGGTCCAATGCAGACGCGGCTCACACTGCTGTCAGCTGTCCCATCCTTCACCCCACATCCTAGGCAGTCTAGGTTGGCAAATGCTCTGAGCAGCAGTGTCTGCTCTTGACGTAACCCTAATTAAAAGTGGTCAGCTCGTTATCTCCCTAGAAAGAAGAGATTTTACAGGAGGGAGTGTGCCACTTAGGAATGTTTTCAACTTCAAGAAACAGAAAACACCACTTAAAATAGCTTTAGACATAAGGACTCATTTAATCACTTAACAAGAGGTTTGGAGGTGGCAGCAGCTGCTGATCTTCCCTCAGTGACATGATAGCATCAGGAGAGTCTGTATCTTCCTCCCTGGGAGGGCATGGAACCTATCCTCTCTGGGTATGGAAATGGCCACTGTAGCTCAGGACATCACATTTTTCTGCATGGCAGGGAGGAAGGGGATGGAGTCAACTGAGTCTATTCTCTTGTAAAGATAGCAACACTTTCCAGAATCTGTAGTTGCCAGCTTAGTTCGCATTGGTCAGAACTCAGCACACAGGCCACCCCTAACTGCAGGAGAGCTTGGGAAGCATCTCACCTGGGACTGGGAATGATGCCACTTTGTGTATCATGGGGTTTGTTGCTGAGGAGGATGAGCAAGTGACTGTCAAGGAGGCAACCAGCAGTGTGGCTGCAGGAGAGCCATGGACTTCCTCATGCCATCCTAGGCACCAAGCTTCTGCTCAAGAAACTTTCGAATGAATCTGAGTGCCTCCTGCTGAAACACAAGCCTGCTTCTTCCCAGCCCATCCTCTTCAGCATAAGGGGACTTTCACTCCCCTCCCCTCCCCTGGAGTCCCCTCCCCTGGCCTGCCTCCAGCCGGGACCTCCCATCCCATTTCCCGCTTTCCCACCTCTGCCCGCCTGGTTTCTGCTTCAGTTTCACCCATCAGGGAGCCCCTCTGGGGAAAGATGAGAGGGAGGATGAAAGAGGAGGGAAGGTGTTAATTAAACACCAGATGTTTAACTTTGTTAATTAATGGCTCTGTCACCCTAAGTGGCATCAGCCTTCTCTTCTCTGTCTCTTTCACCCAAGCCATTCGCCTCGTGGCTCAAATGGTAAAGAATCCACCTGCAATGCGGGAGACATGGGTTTGATCCCTGGGTTGGGAAGATCCCCGGAGGAGGGCGTGGCAACCCACTCCAGCGTTCTTGCCTGGAGAATCCCCATGGACAGAGGTGCCTGGTGAGCTACAGTCTATGGTGTCGCAAAGAGTCAAACACAGCTGAGTGACTAAGCACATAGAACATTCTCCTCACCACCAGAGGGCCTGACTCTAAAGCTGAAAGGCCCGACATTGGTTCAGTGGGGCCTGAGATCAGCAGAGGAAAGATGGAGAAAATGGCCCAGGAAGACCCTGAGAAGGTGGTTCTCCTGACTAGGAGGGAGCAAGGACATACTGGTATATGGGCATTGGGGACAGAGAGAAGGAAGAGTTGGGGAGAGTCTGAGGGGGAGGAGCCTTGAGGTCATAGATGTGTTTTGTTTGGCGTGCATAGGGATTTCCAAAAATGCAAATAATAATTGCCTAAAAATAAAGGAGCTTCCCATAAATACAGAAGTATAGACTTTAGAAATGGGTAGATGTGGGCCCCCATCCTGGGACGGCAACAGTCTGGAGAAGAGGCGAGCTGAGTCACAGCTGTCCTGTCCAGATGGGGGTGCATCCTCCACCCCCCTGCCCACTCCCTGTGCTCTTGTCTCGTGTGTGGCTCGCCAGCCCTGGGTTTGGAATCCACTGCTGAAGTATGAGTGCCGGGGCTTGATGATGGGTTGGATGTGGGGATTGAGGGAGAGGGAATCTGGGAATGCTGAGATGTGAGTCACGATACCTGGTGGGAGGGATCCCACGTGGGAAGAGCAGGTTAATGGACAGGGGTGACAGCTTCATTTGGGGCAGGTTGTGGAAGAAATGTCTGGATATCACTGAGACAGAGATGGCCTTGTGGTCTAGCGACCTGGGGAGCTGATGGAGCTGGAGGGGGGAGTGGAAACCCTGGAGAGGAAGAAGCAGAGACCACCCAGGTCTGTCCGAGTGAAAGAAGAGGGGATTGACAGGAGAAACTTGGAGAACTACAGATCTGGGGAAAAGAACGAGAAATGAGAGTTCAGTCCAAGGGAAAGGTTACAAAGAACCTGGACGGGGTAACGACAGAGAAGTGGGTACGGGGGCCAAGGTTTTCACGGCACTTGTCATCTACATTATCAGGCTCTGCAGTCCAGGGTGTTTCCTGCAGGCTCTGCGGGCAAGGGAGGGAGGGAAATGGCCAAAGCCCTTGTTCCTACTTGTGCTGCTATGTTCACTAATTCCTCAAAGAGGTGGGAAATCAGCCACTGACATCATGTCCCTTTGAGGGTATTTGGAGTCTTCTCTCTATTATTACAACTTTAATAATAACTTTAGGATGAACGGCGCTGTCCCTAACTGGACATTTCAGTATTGTCCCGGGAATGTGTAAGCAGGCTGTGTGCAGGTAGGAGCAAGGCAACTTCTGCTGCTGACACAGACTCACAGGTCTGCTGTCATGGAAAATCTGAGGAGAGGCAGGAGGAACTGGGCCTTGGAGTCCAAGAACTTGACCTATTGCTTTCGTCCCCTCCCCTCTCTGCCCTTGGGTTGTGCACATGTGAAAAGCAGGACTGGTTGGATCTCCTGGATGGATCCAACCAATCCATCCTAAAGGAAATGAGTCCTGAATATTCATTGGAAGGACTGATGCTAAAGCTGAAACTCCAATACTTTGACCGCATGATGCGAAAAACTGACTCGTTGGAAAAGACCCTGATGCTGGGAAATATTGAAAGCGAGAGGAGACGTGGACGACAGAGGATGAGATGGTTGAATGGCATCACCGACTCGGACATGAGTTTGCGCAAGCTCCAGGAGTTGGTGATGGACAGGGAGGCCTGGCGTGCTGCAGTTCATGGGGTCACAAAGAGTGGGACATGACTGAGCGACTGAACTGAAATGCAGGAAGCCTGCCTGAGGCCTACATGGAGGCCAGAGGCTGAGCCCGGCCCCCCACTGGAAGTCGGTTCCTTCCCCAGCCACCAAGCCCCATCCTGCCAGGCCGTGGTTCCTTCCCACTCCCTCTGACACCACCAGCACAGAAGGCGGCAGATGTTACTGGTCTCACTTCATTTCCATAGATTTACAAGCATCCTTTTATGTGTGACTGAAAAATTGGGTGTAAATCCTATTTTAAGAACACAGTGGAACTCATTACTTGAAGAACACTTTGGAAAATCCTTTGGGGCAATGAATAATCATCCCTCTTTGGTAAAATTTTTGTGCCAGTGCTCATGAATTTCTTTGTCCGAAATGTGGTTCACCTGTAAGATCTTTCCCGCAGTCTCCCCTTTGCATCTGTGACTGCCTTCTCCCAACCCCCGCCCCCAGAAACACACTGCTCCCCTTCTTTGCATGAGTCATCTCCCATCTCTGCTCCTCTCTCTCCACTGGTTCCACCTCTGAGCTCCCTGACTGTCCCCTCCCCAGTAGCCTCTTTCTTCCTCGCCAAGACTGTGGCTGTGACTTGGTGGTGATCCTTTACCTGTTCCCGCTCTTCCTTCTTTAGAAATTCAGGCACAGAAGAGTCTCATGCCAGCGGTGTTTGCGGCATGTTGAGTGAGTACATAGCGTGGGTGTGGTAGGCAGCATAAGTGGAGGTGTCACCTTATGCAGCAAACGAGCCTTGCAGACGTGGTTCAGTGAAGGACCTCGAGGGGGAGCACATCCTGGACTGTCCAGGTGGGCCTGCTGTCATCACAAAGTCCCTTAAAAGCAGAAGAGCTTTCCCAGGTAAGACCTGGGAAAGTTGGACAGAAGAGAAAACTGGGCAGGTGTGTGGGGTATCAAGGGGGAATGAGGGCTCAGAGCTGCCTGTCCTTGTTGTTCAACATGCAGGGTCACAGACTGGAAGCCAGTCAGGAGCCTGTGTGGGTTGTGAGGCTTTGAGGATAAAGGCCACAGATAGAGGGCCAAACAAACCTTGTGCGCACCAGGCCCCAGGGACCCCACAGGGACTGAGGCAGAACTGTGTTTGAGCATCTCCTGTGGAGGTACGGGTCAGCAGTGGACTGCCACAGGGGCAGGGGCTCTGGGTGCAGCAGACCTGGGTATGGCATAAGCCCTCTTGGAGGAGGCCACCATTAACCCCACCATAGAGCTGCCAGAACTTACACAGGACTGGGAAATAGACTCTTGGAGGGCACAAACAGAACCTTGTGTGCATCAGGACCCAGGAGAAAGGAGCAGTGACCCCACAAGAGACTGACCCAGACTCGCCTGTGAGTGTCCG
The DNA here is from genome assembly GCF_000754665.1 of Bison bison bison. NCBI lineage: Eukaryota > Metazoa > Chordata > Mammalia > Artiodactyla > Bovidae > Bison > Bison bison. The sequence continues at coordinate 948,032 of NW_011494604.1, read as the reverse complement.
GGAGTCTCCAGCGGAGGCATGGGTTGGTGGTGGCCTGCTGCAGAGTTGGGGGAAGTGAGTGTAGCAGTACATGCATGGGGTCTTTTGAAGGAGGTCACCATTATCTTCATTATCTTCATTACCTCCACCGTAGTTTGGCCCCAGATAAGGAAATGGCAACCTACTCCAGTCTGGAAAATCCCATGGATGGAGGAGCCTGGTAGGATATAGTCCATGGGGTCGCAAAGAGTTGGTCAGATAGGACTGAGCAACTTCACATTCACATTCAAATAGCAAGGAGGGAACACAGCTTCACCCATTAACAGGAAATTGGATTAAAGATTTACTGAGCATGGCCCTGCCCATCAGAACAAGACCCAGTTTCTGCCTCAGTCAGTCTCTCCCATCAGGAAGCTTCCTTAAGCCTCTTATCCTTCTCCATCAGAGGGCAGAGAGAATGAAAACCACAGTCACAGAAAACTAACCAATCTGATCACATGGACCATAGCCTTGTCAATGAAACTATGAGCCATGCCATGTAGGGCCACCCAAGACAGACGGGTCATGGTGGAGAGCTCTGACAAAATGTGGTTCACTGGAGAGGAGAATGGCAAACCACTTCAGTATTCTTGCCTTGAGAACCCCATGAACAGTATGAAAAGGCAAAAAGATGCCAAGCTGAAAGATGAACTCCCCAGGTCGGTAGGTGCCCGATACTGGAGATCAGTGGAGAAATAACTCCAGAAAGAATGAATAGATGGAGCCAAAGCGAAAGCAACATCCAGTTGTGGATGTGACTGGTGATAGAAGCAAAGTCTGATGCTGTGAAGAGCAATATTGCATAGGAACCTGGAATGTTAGGTCCATGAATCAAAGCAAATTGGAAGTGGTCAAACAGGAGATGGCAAGAGTGAATGTCGACATTCTAGGAATCAGTGAACTAAAATGGACTGGAATGGGTGAATTTAACTCAGATGACCATTATATCTACACTCTGGGCAAGAACCCCTTAGAAGAAATGGAGTAGCCATCATAGTCAACAAGAGAGTCTGAAATGCAGTACTTGGATGCAGTCTCAAAAACAACAGAATGATTTCTGTTCATTTCCAAGGCAAACCATTCAATATCACGGTAATCCAAGTCCATGCCCTGACCAGTAATGCTGAAGAAGCTGAAGTTGAACAGTTCTATGAAGATCTACAAGACCTTCTAGAATTAACACCCAAAAAAGATGTCCTTTTCATTAAAGGAGACTGGAATGCAAAAGTAGGAATTCAAGAAGCCTGGAGTAACAGGCAAATTTGGCCTTGGAGTACAGAAAGAAGCAGGGCAAAGGATAACAGAGTTTTGCCAAGAGAACGCACTGATCATAGCAAATACCCTCTTCCAACAACACAAGAGAAGACTCTATACATGGACATCACCAGATGGTCAATACCAAAATCAAATTGATTATATTCTTTGCAGCCAAAGATGAAGAAGCTCTATAGAGTCGGCAAAAACAAGACCGGGAGCTGACTCAAATCTTGGCTCAGATCATGAATTCCTTATTGCCAACTTCAGACTTAAATTGAAGAAAGGGAAAACCACTAGGCCATGCAGGTATGACCTAAATCAAATCCTTTACAATTATACAGTAGAAGTGAAAAATAGATTCAAGGTATTAGATCTGATAGAGTGCCTGATGAACTATGGACGGAGTTTCGTGACATTGTACAGGAGACAGGGATCAAGACCATCCCCATGGAAAAGAAATGCAAAAAAGCAAAATGGCTGCCTGAGGAGGCCTTACAAATAGCTGAGAAAAGAAGAGAAGCGAAAAACAAAGGAGAAAAGGAAAGATATACCCATTTGAATCCAGAGTTCCAAAGAATAGCAAGGAGAGATAAGAAAGCCTTCCTCAGTGATCAGTGCAAAGAGAACGGGAAAGACTAGTGATCTCTTCAAGAAAATTAGAGATACCAAGGGAACATTTCATGCAAAGATGGGCTCAATAAAGGACAGAAATGGTATGAACCTAACAGAAGCAGAAGATATTAACAAGAGGTGGCAAGAATACACAGAAGAACTGCACAAAAAAAGATCTTCATGACCTAGATAGCCACGATGGTATGATCACTCACCTAGAGCCAGACATCCTGGAATGTAAAGTCAAGTGAGCCTTAGGAAGCATCATTACAAACAAAGCTAGTGGAGGTGATGGAATTCTAGTTGAGCTATTTCAAATCCTAAAAGGTGATGCTGTGAAAGTGCTGCACTCAATATGCCAGAAAATTTGGAAAACTCAGCAGTGGCCACAGGACGGGAAAAGGTCAGTTTTCATTCCAATCCCAAAGAAATACAATGCCATAGAATGCTCAAACTACCACACAATTGCACTCATCTCACACGCTAGTAAGGTAATGCTCAAAATTCTCCAAGCCAGGCTTCAACAGTACATGAACCATGAACTTCCAGATGTTCCAGCTGGTTTTAGAAAAGGCAGAGGAACCAGAGATCAAATTGCCAATATTTGCTGGATCATCAGAAAACCAAGAAAGTTCCAGAAAAATGTCTATTTCTGCTTTATTGACTATGCCAAAGCCTTTGGCTGTGTGGATCACAACAAACTGTGGGAAATTCTTCAAGAGATGGGAATACCAGACCACCTGACCTGCCTCCTGAGAAATCTTCATGCAAGTCAAAAATCAACAGTTAGAACTGGACATGGAACAACAGACTGGTTCCAAATTGGGAAAGGAGTACGTCAAGGCTGTATATTGTCACCATGCTTATTTAACTTATATGAAAAGTACATCATGAGAAACGCTGGGCTGGATGAAGCACAAGCTGGAATCAAGATTGCCCTGAGAAATATCAATAACCTCGGATATTCAGATGACAGCACCCTTATGGCAGAAAGCAAAGAAGACCTAAAGAGCCTCCTGATGAAAGTATAGAAGGAAAGTGGAAAAGTTGGCTTAAAGCTTGACATTCAGAAAACTAACATCATGGCATCTGGTCCCATCACTTCATGGCAAGTAGATGGGGAAACAGTGAGAAACTTTATTTTTTGGGGCTCCAAAATCACTGCAGATGGTGACTGCAGAAATTAAAAGACACTTACTCCTTGAAAAAAAAGTTATGACCAACCTAGACAGCATATTAAAAAGCAGAGACATTATTTTGCCAACAAAGGTCCATCTAGTCAAGGCTATGGTTTTTCCAGTAGTCATGTATGGATGTGAGAGTTGGACCATAAAGAAAGCTGAGCACCAGAGAATTGATGCTTTTTAACTGTGGTGTTGGAGAAGACTCTTGAGAGTCCCTTGGAGTGCAAGGAGATCCAACCAGTCCATCCTAAAGGAAATCAGTCCTGAATATTCATTGGAAGGACTAATGCTGAGGCTGAAGCTCCAATACTTTGGCCACCTGATGTGAAGGACTGACTCATTGGAAAAGACCCTAATGCTGGGAAAGATTGAAGACGGGAGGAGAAGGGGCTGACAGAGGATGAGATGGTTGGATGGCATCACTGACTCAATGGACATGAGTTTGAGTAAACGCCAGGAGTTGGTGATGGATAGGGAGGCCTGGCGTGCTGCAGTCCATGGGGTTGCAGAGTCGTACACAACTGAGTGACTGAACTGAAACTGAAGATGGCCATGTAACTACCAAAGAAGGGCTATAGAGAGGCAGGGCTCCTGGCTCTGATGATGGAATGTGGGCTGCCTCTAGAAGCTGGAAAAAGCAAAGAAGCAGATCCTCTCCAAGAGCCTCCAGGAAGGAATGTGGCTCTGCCCACCCCTTGATTTCAGCCCAGGGGGACCCATGTCAGACTTCCAACCTGCAGACTGGAGTGAATGAATGTGTGTTGTTTGAAGTCACCAGGTCATTGCTTATAGCAAGCAGCAGGAAATGAAGACAGTGGCCAGCACACAGTCCACCCAGACGTCTGTCCTCACACGTAACCTGTCTCAAAAGAGAGCCTCATTCCCTGTATATCCAAGGACTCACCGGAAATTGCCCCTAGTGGTTTCAGCTCAGCCTGGGCAGTCTGATGCCCCAGCCCGGTACCAGGGTGCGCATGGACAGTAGGGGGCTCACTTCACTCACTGATCAGGGGCAAGTATGCCTTGGTGGGTGTGAGGGTCTGGCAGTGGGCATCACACTGCGGGGAGAGTGGGAGAAGACCTGATCCTCTGGGGGGTCAGCAGCACAGCCGCTGGGGTCTCTTGGTCCTCCTCAATCCTGAGGATTTTAGAAACTATTTTCAAAAAAATTTGGTAGCACACACACAGTGTAAAATTTACCATCTTAAGCATTCTTGTGTACCGTTAACTGGTATTACAAACATTCACATTGTTGTCCAGTTGAAATGGAGCAGGACTGTATAGTCCTTGCCCACGCACCATGTCCTCTGCCTGCCTTTTGCCTCTGGAAAACTTTAGTCAAAGAGTAAGTTTAATCTGAGCAGTGAGAAATGTGGAAACAAAGGAAAACAGTCAAAGGAGACTAATAATAATAATAATACAGTCATTAGCATAGTCAAGAACCTTTAGCTCTTTCTCAAGGGCTATAGATAATATTCTGAGCCATATCCTCTGAGTTATAGATACCAAAACACCAGTGGAGAAGTGAACTACATGATGACCAGACTGTACTCAGGACACGAGCTGCCACAATTGTGAGAATTGACCGCAAAACAATGGAAACAAATGGACCCTGGAACTGAAGATTAACTTCATCTGAAACAATCAAGATGATGCTGGTCAGATCACTGCCCATTTGAAGATGACTGTTAAAGATTGCTGTGCTGTTTCTGCATGTAAACAGCTCCCCCCCACCCCCGACACACACTTCTGTCTGTAAAAGCTCTCATCCCCTGCTTGTCAGTGGGGGAATCGGCCTTTGGACAGACATCCACCACCCTCCCTCTGCCCCAGTTGCTGGCATCCAAAATAAAGCAAACTTTCCTTTCCACCAACCTAGCCTGTTTGCTGGCTTTTGAGCAGTAAGTAAGCAGCCGGACAGCCCACACATACCTTTCGGTAACACAACCATCACCTTCACCCATCTACAGAACTCTTTTCGTCTTGCAAACTGAAGCTTTGTGCCCAGTAAATAGCAGCTCGCCATTCTCCCCTCTCCCCAGCCCCTGGTAACCACCATTCTACTTTCTGTCTCTGTAAATTAGACTATTCTTCGTATGAGTGGAATCATACAATATAAGTCCTTTTGTGTCTGGCTTATTTCATTCAGCATATGTCTTCAAGGTTCGTCATGTTGTATATGTGTAAAAGTTCCTTCCTTATAAAAGGCTGAATAATATTCCATTATATACCACATTTTAAAAAAAAAACTCATTCATCTTTTGATAGACACTTGGGTTGCTTCCCCTTTGGGCTATTTTGAATAGTGCTGTGATGTGTATGGGTATACAAATATCTTTTTGAGTCCCTGCTTTCATTTTGGGGGGATATATACAGGCATGGGCTTCCCAGGTGGCGCTAGTGGTAAAGAACCTGCCTGCCAATGCAGGAGACCTGGGCTCCATCCCTGGGTCGGGAAGATCCCCTGGAGGAGGGCATGGCAACCCACTCCAGTATTCTTGCCTGGAGAGTTCCATGGACAGAGGAGCTTAGCAGACTACAGTCCATGGGGTCACAAAGAGTCGGACATGACTAAAGTGACTTAGCACACGCGCACGTGAAGGCATAGCTCGGAGATGTTATGGGTTCAGTTCCAGATTACAGCGATAAAGCAAAGATTACTATAAAGCAAGTCACAGGAATGTTTTGGTTTTCCAGTGCATATTAGGGTTATATTCACACTATACTGTAGTCTAATAAGTGTGCAATAGCATTATGTCTAGGAAACTGTACATGCCTTAATTAAAAATATTACTAAAAAATGCCAAAACAATAGTAACATCAAAGATCACTGATCACAGATCATCGTAACAAATATAATAATAATGAAAAAGTTTGAAATATTCCAAGAATTACCAAAATATGACAGAGAGACATGAAGTGAACAAATGCTGTTGGAAAATGACACTGATAGAGTTATTCAAGGAAGGCTCGCCACAAACCTTCAATTTGTAAAAAAAGAAAAAAGAAAGAAAAATCTTTGAAGCACAATAAAGCAAAGCTCAATACAATGAAGTATGCCTGCACCCAAAGTGAAATTACTGGATCACATGGTAATTCTATTTGTATCTTTTTGAGGCACCACCATACTGTCTTCCATAGCAGCTGCACTATTGTACACTCTTATCAACCCCATTTAACCATTTTGTAGTCCGAGGCATTAGGAACATTCATGCTGTTGTGTAACCGTCAGCAGCACCGTGCCTCTCTGTCGGGGTTCTCTAGGTTATAGAACTGCCTCTCCAGATGCTCAGAACCATGCTCTGGGGCGAAAGGGACCCTCCCCATGAAGATTTATGTTGAGCAGTGGATCTGTCATTGAAACCCCAAGGAAACCCAGGCCTTTAGCTGGATTCGTGGGCTGTTTTTGAGCTTAGGCATGTTTTCAAATGCAGTTTTCATTTTATACAGCAACTGAATATCTGATAGCAAAATATTTCCATGGAAAGAGCTTGCCCACGGGGAGGAGAAAAAGGAGGCTGCTCTAATGAATAGATAAGCTTGATTTGTGTTTGGCAACATCCTTAGCATTTAATTCCAGCAATTAAAGTAGGCAAGTCTCCTTTATTTTCTTCTCCATGTGAAAACAATTAAATATTACAGACTGTCTGAAAGACAGGAAAAAACCCCTCCTCATGACCTTACCACCTCAGGGTAACCACCACCACCACCACCATTCATATTACTTTTCCGACAAGGTATGAACCAAACATGCTACTCACCTTATTTCACTTAAGCTGCGCTGCAATCATGAGGCAGGGTCCTGGATCTAATTCATGGCGTCTCCCTGAGCGCCAGGTTCTCTCCTCCCGTGTTTGGTCCAGCCACATGCCGTCTCCTCACGAGGTTCACACTTGCTTCTTTTGCCAAGCGATGTAAATATTCCCTTTCTATTCTTATTTCCAGTTCTAACTTTGTGTTGATATACTCTGTTCAGAGGAACAAGTCTAGATTTTGTGATTATAAATACAGAATGGCTGTGGGCTGTTTTTTAAGTTTCCCCATCTGCAAATGCTTACTGGAGCAGCCTGAGCTCCACTCCCAAAGTGAAAGTGAAGTCGCTCAGTCGTGTCCAACTCTTTGCGACCCCATGGACTGCAGCCCACTAGGCTCCTCCATCCATGGGATTGTCCAGGCAAGAATACTGGAGTGGGTTGCCATTTCCTTCTCCAGGAGATCTTCCCAATCAACCCAAATGTCCATCAACTGATTGATGAGTAAAGAAAGTGAGTTAGAGCTACATAATGGAAAATTATTTAGCTATGAAACAGGAAATAAATTTGTTACAAGATCAGTTCAGTTCAGTCACTCAGTCATGTCCACTCATGTCTCCACTCCCAAGGGTCTGTCAAATAATGCCATTTTCCTGGGTGGTGCACTGAGACCGTGCGAGGGGTAGGCTCTGGAGCCCCACCACCTGGATTTGGGTCTGACTTCTACCAGTTTGGCCTTATAGGAGTTACTTAGCAGGTCTGTGCCTCAGTTTGCCCATCTATGAAATGGGCTAATAGGCATGATAATCGTACCTACTTTGTAGGGTTATTGTGTGGATAATGGCATTATACAAAGAGCGTAGAACACATCCTGATAGAAAATAACATGGTCTTTGTTGTTGCTGCTGTTGTTATTATCTAGTCTTGGTTTTCCCACCAGCTCCCTCCCCAACCTTAAGCTGGATACTCTTCCCCAAGCTTCACTTTCCTCAGGCTTAAAGCAATCTTTAATAGCCCTTCCTATCAACTTTCTATGATCGCATTTTCCCTTCCATCCTCCCCACAGGTTTATTTGCAGTTACGGGGTGTGGGTGGGCCTGCAGGAAGGACGGCAGACCCTGATGACAAACGCACCTCTTGGAGTTTGCTAGGACAGAGGAGAGGCGACTCCAGCGGGCCCCGCCCAGCCCGGAGAGCAGAATACAAAGACAGAGAACAAACTTGCCCCAGGGAAGGGGATACGGTGGGGGTGGCATCCGTTACCCTCACCCTGAGGTTTCAGAGCTGAAAAGTGCTAGGAAACCTCTGCCCCTCCCCCACCTGGTCCCACTCTTCTCTGGGGCCCCAGCCGCCCAGATGGTCTAAATGGGAAGAAAAGGGGGAAATCCGTATCCAATCTGCTCTATTCAGAGCAATGGGAAGGAATCTGCATCTCAATTTTATCATTGTGCTGAGCTTGGCTAAGCTTTGCCCCCCAAGTGGTGAGTGATGGGTGGGTGGGAAGATAGCATTTGTGATCCTGGGTGGGAGGGGGGAGCGGCCCCCATGCCTTCCCCTCTACACCAAACCACAGGCAGATGGTGTTCTTTCCTGCTCTTGGTTCCCCCTATTTCCTCTTGTTTTCTTTTTCTTCTCTTTTTCTCCTCCTTTCCCAGGCAAGCAGCCAAGTGGAGACTTTGAATGCAGGCAAGGAGGGAGGAACCCGAGGAAGGAGAACCAGCCGAGCCCCCTTCCCCAAGAGTCCCCGAGGGCTCAAGGGCTGAGCAGTGGTGGGGACAGAAGGGAGTCTCTCAGTTTATCCCATCCAGCCTGGCCCCTGGCCATCCAGTCAAGGCTGGACCCAGCACTGCCAGGCTACTGTCAGAGCCCTAGGGGTGGGGCTCTGCCCTGACCATCCAACCTCTGGAATGCCTTTCTCCAGAGTCACTCAGGACCTGGAAAAACTGGCCTCCACAGCCAGACTCACAGGAGACTGATTTGTGGCAGGAAGTCAGCTCAATAATTTATAACCAGAAAGCGCTCTCCTTGGTCTGGAAGCCAACTCAGGAAACCAAATGAAACTCTGAAGTTTGCTTAGAGAGCTCACAGAGCCAGAGCTCAGCAGATACCAGGAGGGCTGGGCCAGTTCTCCTCGAGGGAGGGTGGTGTGTGGAGTGACCCAGAGGTGGGCTGCAGCAGCAGACAGTCCTGGGTTCAGATCACTCTGTTATCAAGTGGTGATGTGCGTGCCTCAGTTTTGCTCATGTCTGTTTCCTCTCATCAGCTGAGCATAGTGATCCGTGGGCATCGAGCAACTTTCTTGCCAAACTGCCATGAGGTCTTGGAGGCAGGAGTTTAGCACAGTGCTTGGCACATTCTCAACAGGCTGCAGCCATGTTTATTCAAGTCATCATCTTTCAGGGTCTCTTCCTTTCTGATTATACCTTTTATAGCAATCAAAAGACACCCCGGCCACTCTGGGTACAACCAACTTGCAGCATTAATTTGAATGGTCTCCACTGCTGCCTTGGAGGAAATGACAACCCACTGAAGTATTCTTGCCTGGAGAATCCCATGGACAGAGGAGCCTGGCAGGCTATAGTCCATGGGGTCACAAAGAGGTGGACACAACTGAAGTGACCAAACACACACACCACTGCTGCCTGCTCAGCGGTGTGACCCACGCCCCTCCCCCTCGCTCCTCCAGCCCCTCCTGGCTTCTCTCCAGGGCTGTGCCCCTGCAGTTGGGCAAGTGCTAGTGGGGCTGAGACCTAGCCACGCTCTGAGCATGGGCTGGCCTCTCTCAGAGGACGAGGTACCCATTTCCAGTTCTCAGACAGGTGGCCTGCTCTAACCCATCCCTCCCGCTGTCCCTGCCACCTACCTTTCCAAAGCACAGATTCAACCACATCCTTCCTCTGCTCCAAACTATCGACACATCTTCCCTTTCAGCGGAAGAAACCTCCTGACGCTACAGGTTCGTGCTGAAGTCTCCCTCATTTGGCCTCGGTCTTCCTTTCCAGACTCGTCTCTTGCTGCCCACTTCTCCAGCCTCGCTAGATGATGCGAGGATGGACCACGGCCGTGTCTCAGCCTGTGCCCTTACCAGTTCAACGTTCTGGAATGCTCTTCTCCCCGATGGCTGGGAGAGCTCCTCTTCTTTCCTGAAGGCCCTATTTGAGTTCCACCTTTTACGGGAGGGTCTAGACCTCCATCCCCCGGCATCCTCTCACTTCCCTTTCCCAGGGCACCTTGGACTCTGCTTCCTGCTCATCTCCTCTTCATACTTCCTTCTCTTTTGTGGGACCATAAGCAGCAGGGGAGCTGGGACACCCCCCTGTTTATCCTTCTACGGAATGGAATGATGGATGACTCGATGGTCCTTGGTGTGACTTTTTAGCTTCTCCTGCCAGAGGCAGGTCTGGACAGTGGGCCTTGCAAGCAGGAAAGGCATGGTTGTGCAGGGAGTGTGCTGGGAGGTCAGTGTGGGTTCTGTAGGGGGTCAGCTCACACACACACTCTCCACCCCTGTGTCCCTCATCCTTCTCCCCAGAGAGGAGCAAAGGTCCCTGTAGGACTGCGGTCCTTCCTGGACCTTGGGCCTGGCCCTCTGCCCTTTTTTCTCTTTCCTTCATTCTCAGTCAGCAATTTCATCCCCTCCCACGGTTGCAGCTAATCCTCCTCCCACTATCTGAGCTGGGAAAATGAGCTCTGGAGAAGTCCCATGAAGGCGAGGCGTCCTCAAGGGGCAGCCCACGTGGGTGTGCGTTCTCTTTCTCTGTCTCTCTCTCACACACACACCCACAAACATGCATTCACATGCTTCCAAGCACCATTACAGTGACCCCATAGTGAGGACCACAGGGAACTGGGGCAGCAGCAGGAAAGGAAACAGTAGAATGTCTGGCCAAGGCTTTGGGAACATGCTTTCCTCGTCACTGAGGGTCCCCCAAATAGCAGGAGTCTGCTGGTGCTGCTCTCCAACCCCCTCTTCTAGAGCACCCCACCCAGAGCCAGTGACAAGCGCTTGGAGACAGGGAGAAGCACAGGCTTTCTGTCCCCCGTAGCATCCAGACCCCAGGCCCAGGTCACTGTCTCTGCCTCCTGACTGCTTGTTCCTCGGGAGACTGTCTCCTCTCCCCTAGTGAAGTGTAAGCTCCACGAAAGCAGGGACCAAGTCTTCGTCCTGTGGGTGTTCCACCTCCCTCATTTCCTTTATCTGTATAGGAAACTGCATGTAATAGGCATTCAGCAGATGCCCAATGAAGTATGTATAAACGAATGCAGGGAGAGCCTGGGAAGACACTTAGGTGACTAGGTGAGTGTTTTATGTACGTGAAACATTTATACAAATGTATTTCATAGAAGGCCTGCTCTGTGCCAGACTTAGTTCTGGGAGCGTGGTGACAAGCATTCTATCCAAGGACATATTACCCTTATTTTACAGGTGACAGAACTAAGGTTGGCACCCAGGTCTGGCAGCCTCCCAAGCTCTGGGCTTTCTGTGGAACTCTGCAAGCCTCAGGAAGGTGGCATGGCCTCCACTACACACTGCCAGTGGAGAAATCCAGACCACCTAAACATATTAGAAAGAGAAATTCCTGATTGTCTTAGGCATGTGGGTTTTAGGCATGAGAAATCCAATTGTGTGGAATAGGAATGGTGCTTGGTTAATGATACCTGAGACCTGAAAAACAAGGGCTTAAATAAATTAGGAGTGAATTATTCAAAAATAATAATAACAATGGCCAACTTTTATACAGCACCTCCCTGGAGGAGGAGATGGCAACCCATGGAATCCCATGGACAGAGGATCCTGGTGGCCTACAGTCCATGGGGTTGCAAAGAGTCGGACGCAACTGAGCACCTATACATCTCCTAGTTTGTGGCAGGTGCTGATCTAAGCCTATTAGATAAAATAGCTCCTTAAATGTTTGCAGCGACTCTATGAGGGAGGGATTACTCTCCCCATTTTACAGACAAGAGATAGACCCCAAAGTGTGATGATCAAACATGGGAAAGAAGCCTGAAGGTAGGCACAGCAGGGCTCGTTCTGTCATCAGCAGCCCAGATTCCATCTGTCTTTCTGCACCATGATCCTTACCATGTGGCTAGAGGTCACCTAAAGCTGCAAGGCTGCCCATACCTACAGGTCAGGCAGGAAGGGAGCCTCCTCAGCCACTTCCCTGCAGGCCCCATGAGACTTTTCACAGTGTCTCACTGGACCACTCAGTCTGGAAGACCAGGCAGGACCTGAGCAGGGCACACTGCCCCCACCCAACCCTTGCTGATGCACAGGCTCCTTTAGGAAGAAGGAGGGTGAGAATGGACACTGAGGAGACAATACTGAGTAGGTGACACCTGATCTGACATGACTCCAGGCAAAAACAGGGAGTTTGATTACAAGGATCTGGGAGGGGGTGGCTCGTGGAAGTAGAACACAGACCTCACTCAGAAAAGGGCTAGAACTGGGAACTGAAAGGCTGGCAGTGTCCCAGGGAGTCTCTGCTCTCTTCTGTCACTGGTCTCTGACTTCAGATCATCTCTGCTCCTCTCAGCCTACAGGACAGGTGGGAGATGGCATTCCATGGGGCCATTAGTGTTCCAAATTCCTCTACAGTGACCAACCTGACTCTGGGCTTGGGGTAGGGAGTGTATACCCAAATGGCTGGGGAGAGCATCTGATTGGTCTTCCCTTGGTGCAGGCAGCTGTGATGGGGTGGGGATAGGGTACGTGTGAGCCTGCTGGGGGCCTATCCCTTTGATATGTGGATGGAGAGATCATTTCCAAAGATGGGGACTTCTTGGGAGTTGGGAAGTCAAGCCCCACCCCAAGTATCTAGAAAGAGCTCAGGAAGTCAGACCCTGTAACCCTCTGTGACCCAGAGGTTGACCACCTTCTCCTGTTTCACTATGGCAGCCTTTTTCACTATGGCAACCCCTGCCCTGCTGATGTCCTCGGGCCTTGGTTCATGGAGCCCTGGCTGTGTGCCCCTACAGCACCATTCCCTGCCTCTGGGCTCCTTCTGTCCCTCTTCTGAACCCCTCTTAAGGTCTCCTGGCTTTCTTGCCAAGGACAGAGGAGGTCCCTGAAGGTGATGGACACATAGGCTGGGCACGGCCCTTGTGGGATTCCTGAAGTCAGCATCTCCACCACCGCGCATCCTCAGGACTGAAACACTCACCTCAACAAAGACTCTTCCCGTCTCCTCCCTAATGAGTGTTGAGGCTGCCTGTCTCTGGGCAGCTCTGGTCTGTGTGCTGCTCCCATGTCTGAAAGCTGTTCCGGCTCGCTCTCCCTTTTCCCTCCTACCTCACCTGAGCAGAGGAGACCTGGAATCCGGGTCCTGTCCTCAGTCCCTGTCCCTCCCACCCTCAGTCCTGTGCTGTGTGCCCTTCCCTGCTCCTCACACAGCAGGCGTGCTGCACTGGGGCCCAGGTGG
>NW_011494604.1:920666-934687 GCF_000754665.1 Bison bison bison | reverse complement strand
TTGATTCAGGAGGGACTTGGAGGACATATTTACATGAAAACCATAATGTGAGCGGAACTTCTGCTGCAGAAATTAGGTACTTGTAGGCCTGGGGTCCAGGGGAGAGGAAGGGGCCCAGGTGCGGGCATGTGTGTGTGCTAAGTCACCTCAGCCATGTCCGACGCTTTGCGACCCTATAGACTATAGCCTGCTAGGCTCCTCTGTCCTTGGGATTCTCCAGGCAAGAATACTGGAATGGGTTGCTATTTCCTCTTCCCAACCCAGGGATGGAACCTGAGTCTCTTATGTCTCCTGCATTGGCAGGCAGGTTCTTTTCCACTAACACTACTTGGGAAGCCCCAGGATGTCCGCCTAATTCAGGCTGGAGGAACCCAGAATCTGGCCACACAGAGGGCTAGGCTTGGGGACTCGGGGTGGCACAGAAGCCTTGGAAAGAACCATCGGACAAGGGGAGGGTTGGGAATAATGGGGGGAGAGCAGTTGTCATACTGCCTTGGATGTCCTGAGGAGCTGATAGAAGAAAAGCCCCAGCTAAAGTCCGAAAGGATGATATTTGCATATGTATTGAACATCGCCAATTAGGTGTTAATATCAACCAGGGTCCCCACAGGAAACAGATGGCACACACAAATTGGGAAATGCGAGGGCAGTTTAATAAAGGAACTGTTTACAGAGGGGTGGGAAGGGCTTGGGGAACCATATGGGAAGGCTCACTGTGCGGTACCCTGGGGCTGATAACCAGGGGTGTGGTACATCCCTAGGCCTGAAGGGAGGAAGGAGGGAGTGATGTTGAAACCTGGAGGCAGAGATGCTGTAGGAAAGGAGCTCTGACCTTCCGTGGAGGGATGCAGCAGCCCACTCTGTTGCTTCCTGTCCACCCCTGCCTCCCCCTCCCCATCTTCTGCCTGTGCCCCCTATTGACCAGAGGGAAGGAGGCCCCTCATACAGTCCAGGCCCACAGCAAGGAGAAGGAAAAAGAGTAGAGGAGAAAACAGAAAGGCCTCCAGCCCAAGGACATGAGGGAATTTCCCAGGCCTCCCTGCTCCTCTTCCCTCAGGGCACCAGAATAGCTCTAATTAATGCTCACTGTCTGCCAGGCAGTGTTCTATGCCTTTAAGAGGTAGTACACTCCAGCATCCATGGGGGACTGGTTCCGGACCACTCTCCCCATACCAAAACCCTCAGATGCTCAACTGCCTAATAGAAAATGGTGTACAGTATTTGCTTATAACCTATGCATATCTTCCTATACACTTTAAATCATCTCTAGATTACTAATATTATGTAAATGACATGTAAATAGTTGTAAATACAATTTAAATGCTATGTAAACAGTTGCTGGGGGCACATCAAATTCAAGTTTTGCTCTTTGGAACTTTTTGGAATTTTTTTCCAGAATATTTTCAATCCATATTGGTGAGATGCAGAACCCACAGGTGCAGCCACTTGTAACTCTCTTAACTTTTACAGATGCTGAGGGAGTTGATGTTGTTACTCTCACTCCCAATTTGTGGAAACTAAGGCAGGGAGAGGTTAAGTATTCTTTCTCAGAGTTGCACAGTTGGTAAGGAGAAGGCTGGAATTTAAACTCAGGTTGACTGGCTCTAGAGAGTTGGCCCTGCCCTTTGATCCCTCAGTCTCTTGAGCCCAGGAATCCGTGTCAAGGAAAGGAGATGCTGGCACCCGGGACAGGAGAGCAGTGCCAAACCCTTTGCAGCAGGAAGGACCCAGCTTAGCACTGAGGAATAAGTTCTGTGAACAGCTGTGTGAAAAATAGCTCCAGGGAGTAAGTTTGGGCCAAATCTCCCTCCCAGAGGGTTTCTGCTCAGAGAGATGGCCAGGCTCTCCTGGGAAGGAACAGCCAGTTGAGCCTGAGATTGAGATTAAAGAGGTGCTCTGGGGGCTAATGACCTGTGAGGTGCAGGATGGGGCAGGGTAAAGGTTCACGGACTGTGTGGTCACAGGGATGCTTCCTCGAAGCCTTGCATCAATGCAGTGATAGGTTTTATCTTATTTTACACACAGGAGAAATAGGAAGAGACATCCTGCTGTAGTTTTCCAAACCTGGGGTAAGTAGAGGCAGAGAGGAGAGATTAGGAGTAAAAACGATCTTGAGCATCAAGGAACCCCAGGGGCCTCTCAGCCTTGGGGAGACTTGTCAGAATCACCTTAGGGATCACTCACCTACTGGTCCCAGGACTCCACCTCCAGTGATTCCAATTTGCTGCTATCCCAGCCGGGAATCCCTGATCTAGTTCAACCTTTCACTTCACAGATAATGAAAGTGACACCAAGGAGGCTACTTCGTGAGTTCGGGACATGTAAAGGGTGTGGAGTCAACAGGACTTGATGACACACTGCATGGACTGGGGAAGGAGAGAGGTGGGACATGATACAGAGTGTCTGAGTCAGGCTCCAGAGGAACTGTTGGGCAACTCTGTGTATTAGAAGTTTTAAGGAACCAACACTAATTTTTAAAATTTTTATTGAATCAGTTCAGTTCACTCACTCAGTCATGTCTGACTCTTTGCGACCCCATGAACTGCAGCACACCAGGCTTCCCTGTCCATTAGCAAGTCACAGAGCGTACTCAAACTCATGTCCATTGAGTCAGTGATGCCATCCAACCATCTCATCCTCTGTCGTCCCCTTCTCCTCCTGCCCTTAGTCTTTCCTGGCATCAGGGTCTTTTCCAATGAGTCAGCTCCTCACATCAGGTGGCCAAACTATTGGAGCGCCTGCTTCAGCATCAGTCCTTCCAATGAATATTCAGGATTGATTTCCTTTGGGATAGACCAGTTGGATATCCTGGCAGTCCAAGGGACTCTCAAGAGTCTTCTCCAACACCATAGTTCAAAAGCATCAATTCTTTGGTGCTCAGCTTTCTTTATGGTTCAACTCTCACATCCATACATAAATACTGGAAAAACCATATAGCTTTGACTAGATGGAGCTTTGCTGGCAAAGTAATATCTCTGCTTTTTAATATGCTGTCTAGGTTGGTCATAGTTTTCCTTCTTTGTCTTTTAATTTCATGGCTGCAGTCACTATCTGCAGTGATTTTGGAGCCCAAGAAACTAAAACTAAAGTCTGTCACTGTTTCCCCATCTATCTGCTATGAAGTAATGGGGCCAGATGACATGATCTTAGTCTTTGAATGTTGAGCTTTAAGCCAGCTTTTTTTTTTAATTGAATAGATGTTATTAAGCACATTTAATATTCAATAGTGAAAATATTATATAAAAAGTATATATTGAGACACCTGGATCACCATTTTGCTACTTTTAAGTGTCCTTTTTTTTTAAAATTAGTTTGGGTTTATTTTTTCCACTGTATTGTAATGCTAATATAAGCAAATATAAATATATATTCTTATTTCTACCCTCTTTTTTACACAAAGTGTAGCATGTAGTATGTAACAGCATATTACACTGTTATGCACCTTGTTTTTTTCACTTAATATACCTGGAGACTCCTCCACAACAAAATCTGAAGACCAACCCCCCATTCTTTTCTGTAGCTGATACACCATGGCTTTTTTAAGCAGTCTCCATTTGCTGGATATTTGGTTGTTACTTGTCTTTTGTCATTAAAAAAAAAAAATGCCGCAAGGAATAATCTCGTGTATAAGTCACTTTGCAGGTGTACCAGTCACCTATTCTTGTTTCTTAACTAACTATGGTGAAGGAGCAGGTTTTACTTTCCCATATGCAGTCTGCTGCAGATGGATACTTGGAGAAGGCAACGGCACCCCACGCCAGTACTCTTGCCTGGAGAATCCCATGGATGGAGGAGCCTGGTAGGCTGCAGTCCATGGGGTTGCTAGGAGTCGGGCATGACTGAGCGACTTCACTTTCACTTTTCACTCTTCACTTTCATGCATTGGAGAAGGAAATGGCAACCCACTCCAGTGTTCTTGCATGGAGAATCCCAGGGACGGGGGAACCTGGTAGGCTGC
This sequence comes from Bison bison bison, assembly GCF_000754665.1. Lineage (NCBI taxonomy): Eukaryota > Metazoa > Chordata > Mammalia > Artiodactyla > Bovidae > Bison > Bison bison. The sequence continues at coordinate 930,729 of NW_011494604.1, read as the reverse complement.
CGTCTCTGGGGTCGCACAGAGTCAGACACGATTGAAGCGACTTAGCAGCAGCAGCAGATGGATACTTACGTAAAATTCAATCAAAGCGAATTTCTTAAGAAGTGAATTGAAAAAAAAAAACTAGGCAAAATACAAGTCCACATATTTTGTTATTAGATCCAATAGACATAAAAATTACCCTGTCAAATTACCATAAAGGTTTTAAAAAACACTATCCAAATTCTTCATTTATCTTACCTCAGAGTGGTCACAGCTTGTGGACCACACTTCGGGTAGCACCGGTTTACTCCAGGGAATTAGGTCAGAGGGGGTCATGCCTCTGTTGTTTTGCCAGATGTTGCTAGGTCCGCTTCCATGGGGTTGTATCATTTTGTACACCATCCAGCATTGTAAGGGGTAGTGGTAAAGAACCCACCTGCCAATGCAGGAGACACAAGAGGCATGGGTTCCATCCCTGGGTCATAAAGATCCCCTGGAGGAGGGCACAGCAACCCACTCCAGTATTCTTGCCTGGAGAATCCCCATGGACAGAGGAGCCTGGTGGGCTACAGTTCATAGGGTCGCAAAGAATCAGAGACAACTGAAGCGGCTTTGCATGCGTGCACTCCAGCAGCTTATGAGCACCCCTTTCCCATTACCTCCCCAAGAGTTGTCATCTCACTTGAATGTGTGCGGAATTGATATATGAGCAGGCTTACCTCAGTTCAACTTTTAATTTGAGTTGCTCTTACTATGAATGAGAGTAGTGTCATTCATATTTTTAAGCCCTATTTGAATTTATATTCTTTGCCATTTTTCTACTGGATTATCGTCTTTTTCCCCTGGATTCTCAGGAATTCTTTATATATTAGGGATCTTAGCCCCTTGTGTCTGCCACAAACTGCTAATCTTTTCCCTTGTTTGTCATTTGCCTTTTGATTTTGCTGGATGTTTGTTTTTTGTAGGGGGTGGGGAGGAGCTTGCAGAAGTTCGTGATTTTTATGTAGTTAAATTTGTCAATCTTTTGTTTAATAGCTTCTGGATTTTGAGTTATGGTTCTCCACTCCAAGGTTATAAAGAATTCTGCCCACATTTTCTTCTAGTATTTTTCTGCTTTTATCCTTAACATTTAAATCTTTCATCCAGTGGAATTTTCCCTAGTTGGTGAGAGTTATGGATCTAAATTTATCTTTTTACAAATGGCTACCCACTTGTCCTAACTCCATTTATTAAAATCCCTAAGATACCACCTTTATCATTAAAATAAATTTTAAACCATTTGGGATCATAATAGAAAAAGCTCTATAATTTGTCAGTTTTGTCCAGAATACCATTACGAGGGAAATTAGCTTTCAAGATATGATCTATAACTTTATATTACTGGAGCAGAGCAAACTCTTAAGTATCATAAATAAAATATAAATTTCATTTAAACAAACAAACAGATCCTGCGGGGCCACTGACAAGCACACAGGAAATCGGGAGAGGTGGGCATTGCTGAGGGAGCGCGTGGTGAGTGAGCGTTTGCATTGCAGGTCTCCGCCCAGCCTGCCTCCGGAGCCAGCACCACAGAGGGGCCCACCATGGTGTTCCCAGGACCCCTGGCTATCACACTGCTGCTAGTGCACCTCGCCAGCTCCCAGGATGTCGCCGGTGAAGCCAGTGGTGAGCAGCAGCTGTGCTCCCTGAGGGAACACCCCATCGTGGCCTTTGCAGGTGAGAGCCACTTCCCGCTGGGTCCTTTCTTGCAGTAACTGTGTCCTGAAGGACTTAGGTGGGCCCTCTGCAGGGTCTCTCTGGATGTTGGAAGTCATTTTCTGTAGGGTATGAAGACTCTTCCTCTGGGGGTAGGTGTAAGAGGAATGGGTAGCAGTGGGCTGGAGGATCTGATTTTGTCTGCAGACAATTCCTTCAACTCTTTCTCCATGTTTCCCTGGGGTCCTTCCCTAGAATTCCATTGCTAGAGAATGAGGTTGTGGCTGCCCAGGGTGGGGTGGCCAGGGGTTGGTGGGTCATCTCAGCTGTAGCTCTTCTGGCAGCATGAGCTCTGCTTCTTGGTTTCCCTGGGGAAGAATGAGGGTGACTCACACATGAGGGAATGCCTGGAGATCTCTGGAAAGCTTCCTTCTGCTCGTGAGAGTGTCCTGTTAAAGTCTTTCCCAAGCTGGGGTTTGTGAATCACTGGACATATTCTGAGGGGTCCATAAGTTCTCAATAAGAGTTTCTAAAATGAGGGTATATATTTGATGATAATCTAAAAATAAAACACAAATACCAGAGCATCTTGCATGTTCTCCCTCGACCTGTTAGCCAATTTGGGGGTCACTAGGGGTGTTAGGATCCATCACCTATGTGGCAGCTCACATGAGGATCAGCAGATGTGGTCTCAGTAGTCCCCAGGTTCTTAAGCTTGATAAACTATCTGCTTTTTCCTCTTCACAATAACCCTGGCAGCACAGCAGGGCAAGGACTCATCTCTGTTTACAAAAAGGCGGGCTGAGGTGTAGACGGTTAGAGGGATTTGTCAGACCTGGGTCTCAGTGTTGGCCTCCTGACTCCCATTCGGGGCTCTTCGAACTTCCCGGGGCAGAGGGCAGGTACTCCAAACTCAGGTGCCCTGGCAGCCTGTCCGGTGAGATTCCACACAGCCAGCTTAGAGGGGCAAGATAGAAACCAGAGTGGAGAAATGAATCCATGAGACTGAGGCAGGCATGGGGTCTGGGGAGTGGGGAAGGCAGTATGGATAGGAGCTGGGGCAGCAAGGTGGGGAGGCTGGGGCCTTTCAGATGTGCGGGATTCCCAGCTGTGGACTGGCTCCCGCTCAGGGAGGAGAGTTTCCAGCCGTCTTCTCTGTGCTGTCTTGTTGGAGCTCGGATCCGAGGCTTTGAAGGCTTAAGTGGATTAAAGTAAATTAGCAGTGTCCCTAAACCTACAAAACACACGCACACCCTCAGACTTCTGATGGCTCCTGGCATGCTGGTGGCTGCTGCTGATGGGAAGGACCGAGGAGCAGGATTCTGAGGCTGGCCTTGTCATATGAGGACCCCCCTGTGGCAGCTCCTAATGAACCCTTTCTTCTCAGGGGCTTTGCTGGGGCATGGTTGGATCTGGGAGCAGAGACAGTGGAAGGAGAGCAGGGGAATCCCTGTTGCCCGGCCAGGCTGGTCTGTATTGGTACAAACTGGGTGTGATGGGACGAGGGTGGAGAGATGTAAAGACGTGTTCCTTAAAAACTTGGCTTCCTTGGCACCAGTTCTGATCTTCAGCTGTAAAGTACTTGAATGAAACTGACTTCCCACCCCACCTCCTTTCAGAAGGAATGAATGAGGTTAGAGTTGACACAGACAGTTGACGTGAAGTGACAGGAATTCCCTGAGTCCCAGGAGAGGGGAGGTGGTCCGTCATCCTAGACTGACAGCCCCAGAGAGTGGAGTCATCTTTGTTTTCCCTCCTCAGGCCTTCTGGTCTCCCTGAAATTCAACCCTTCCCTTTTTCTGACAACTTTGAGTTTTCCTGTCTATTCACCAAATTTTTCTCCAACCCTAGACCCAATACCTGACTCTAGGCACGGTGCTGGACTTTGTGGGGCCTCAGAGGTGTTTCCTTTGAGTACTCCTGTTTCTTGTTCCTTAAATGTCACTCCCTCTGGTCCCCCAGCGCAGTTCGTCCTGGGCCAGGGCTGGTCCTCTTGTCCACCGCCGCCCCATCCTTTAGTTCTGCAGGGCACACACTAGGGACTGCATTCATATTAGGTGACTCTGTGCTGGGTGATGCCGTATTCCAGTTGCCAAATCCAGCCCAGCACCAAGCCCCAGCTTCCGGGACCCCCTCTGATGTTACACTTTACTTCTGACTGATCAGTAAGCTTCTAACCCTGTAGCTCTGAGTTTCCCTCTGCCCTGACACCTGGCTGATCTGTGAATAACCCCTAAATACCCCCAGAGGAGCTGCCACTTACAGAATCTGACAGCCATGTTTCTGTTTCGTAAGGATGAATTTTCTCCTATTGGTTTCTTTTCAGGGGCTCCACCTGTGTTGCTCTCTGGCCTGCATGTTATTCCTTTCACCACAGCTTGGCCTTTCTAGGTGGCAGGGAGAAGCCACTATGGGGTTAACACTAACAGTGGTTAATCCACAAAGTGGGTAATTGATTTGACTATAATTAAAATCACAGGCGCATCATGGAGAATGTCATTTTTCTCTTAAAGTTGCCATCCAAAGCCTTCACTGCACACGGTGCTCAGAACGTGCTTGGGGTTTTAACGACAGCTTTCCCTCTGGTCCTCTTTGCCTGTTTAATAAGAGGAAGCTGGCTCCCTTCCCAAGACGGCTCCCCCAGGATCACCACGCTGAGCCCGTTGCATCTCCTCCCTCGCCCCTTCCCTCTTGCCCTTGTCAGTCACTTTGGGGTAAGGAAGAGGGTCAGAAACGGAAAGGGACCACCCCTCCTCCACCCCACCTCCCACTGTCATCCTGGCTCCTGCCCCGGTTCCTCTTCCTCTCCCCTCACCTCAAGAAAGGGCTGTAATGAAGGCTGAGCTGAGCCATCTCCAGATGGAGTTTCTCCTGGTTTGCTGCAGACCAGTCAGGCCACCTCTTCCTCTGTTCAGCATCTGAAACATCCCTGTCAGAAGGGAAGAAGGGGATTAAAGTGTGACTTGTTGCTCTTATTGGAGAGCACCCAGTATGCTGGGGACAGGCAAACCCTTCACACACACACACACCACCCAGAAAACAGATGAGCACATTCAGAGTGACAAAAACATACAATGTGAAGGGAACTGGAAGCGTAGAGAGAACATAGAACAAAATAAGATCAGGGTGGAGAGGTTATAATCCAGGAAGGCTTCCTGGAGGAGGAGGACCTTTGGCTTAGTCTCTAAGGTACTATGATATCCTATCCGGATTTTTGAGAGTGGCCCTGAGATCAACTAAAAACCCTAGTTGTCTCCAGATCCACTCCCCATACTAAGATCGCCCAAATGCCATTGCAACTTCATGATGGCTTGTGCCAGTCTGTAGCCACATGCTGAGGGCAGAGGCAGACACAAAGGGTCTGCTTCATTTTGCTGCAGAATTTCTTTCTTCTCCTTTTTTTTTTTTTTAATGGTGCATATCTCAGTTTTCTGAAAAACATCCAACTTGCAAAACCTTCAGTTCTCCGGGGAGCGATTAAGTGTTTGCCTGTCATGCAGAAATGAAGGGCTGCTTTTACTCTGTAGTCGGAGGGATAATGAGCAATGATTTATTTCCCTTGGATTGCACACACACACGCACACACACACACACACACACCCTGCCCTCTCCCCTGGGCCTTCTGGGAGCCAGTTACTAATGCACTGAGAGGAAGAAAGCTCAGGGCCTCCTCACATTTCCCCATCATCTTTACCCTACCAGTATGAAAGTTCCTCTGCTCATAGCACAGCACTCTCTCTTCACCAGTCAGTTCCCTCGCATCCATGAGGAAGAGGCTGAAAGAAAGCTGTGAAGGGGCTGTGAGCCCGCATGGGGGAAGTGAGCTTCCATTTTGAGGGAAAGTTATCTGGGCACTGTTCCCAGATGTACCCTCCCATGACCACTGCCCCATCCATCCAGAGGGCTGCAAGGTCTCCTCTGCCCACCCAGTCCTCATGAGAGACTTTGGCCTTGGCTGGGATGATCCTCCTTGGAGACAGAGATGGGCACTGTCCACCCATCCTCCCTTTCTTCCACCTCTGTGGAGTCTTGTTTGAAAACCCGAGTCTTCTTGTATAAGAGACAGTTGACAATTATTCATACATTTAATCAATTACTTCTGGGTGCTAGGCAGAGGCTAGAGATCCCAGAAGCAAGATCTTCCTTGTCGCCCAGGGCAAACTACCAGATTAGACACCAGTGAGATAGGGGCTTTGATGGCAGTCAAGTAGAGGTCTATGGGAGCCTATGACTTGTGTGGGGGAGTCAGAGAAAGCTTCTTGGAGGAGGTGGGGTGAGGATGGGGACACATAGGAGCTGTTGCACTGAGGGAGAATAGAATTGCAAAGGTTCTCAAGCTCTGGTGGGATAGATCTGGAGATGTGCACTGGTTGAGTGTGGCTGGGGTAGAGGGTTTGAGAAGGAATGTATAAGCTGAAGCATCATTCTTTCAGTGCAGCACTAGATAACTAATGTGCTGGGCATTCCTTCTACTTGGGAGGACAGTGGGGCTGGAAACCAAAGGCCTTCACAGGAGTTGTGACTGCCTGGAGGAAACTGGGCACTATTAAAGGGTTCTAAGCCGGGGAGTGACACAGCTAGAGTTGCATATTAGAAAGATGGCTTGGTTGCCTTGTGGGAAATGGGCTGGAGGGGCAGGAGTAGAAGCTGTGCCGCTTAGGATGCTGTTGACAAGAGATGACGGTAGCTTGCCGGGGGGATAGGGTACAGGGGCGAGATGGCTGGATTTCAGAGGATAGGACTTGCCAGTGTGTTTGGTGCGGCTGGTGAGGGTCTTGAGGAGTCAAGGATGGTTACAGGTTTCCTTTGTGCAGCTAGGGGATGGGTGGAGCCCTTCTTTGAGCGAGGGAGCAAAGCAGGAGCAGTGACAACACCCCCACTCCCTGTCCCCTAGCTGTCTGCTCACAGAGGTGGGCAGGTGGAGCCCAGATCTCCGAGGTGCCCCCTACTTCACTGCAGCCCTTCCGTTCTTGGGTCCAATGCTGGCACAGTTGGGAGCCCCTAGTCCAACAGTAACTGAACAACTGCCTCTCCCTCCCCCAGATCTGAAGCCATGGGTCTCTAACTTCACTTACCCTGGAGCCCAAGATTTCTCCCAGCTCGCTCTGGATCCTTCCAGAAACCAGCTCATCGTGGGAGCCAGGTAATGAGGTACAGGAGAGTTGGGGCCAGGACTGGGGGATGGATTCTAAGCACATTGAGCAGAGGGAATATTATTTGGGATGACCTTCTGTGGGCAACCCCTCATCCTGGGTCCCTGTTCCTCTCTACCAGACACTCTCTCTGTGCCTGAATGCCTGTCCCCCAGCAAAGGAAGCATTGGAGGGGAGTGGCAAGGAGGTAATCGCCACATCTCAGCAAGCCACATTCCCCAGGGTGTGGCAGTTATTAAGGGCAGGAATGCATGCTGTCAACCTCCTAGCCTGCATCCCAGCCATCATGCCAGAACCTACCGAGCTGGTGTCCTCCCTGGGAGCTCCACGCAGAGAAGGTGCCCCCTGCTGGCCGGCTGGCTGCCTGCACCTGGGCCATGGGCCATGGGCCATGGGCTGTGTGCTTTTATGAAGGACCTCCCGCTTGCCATATCAGTTACCCCCAAGACCCAGGTCCAGTATTTAGGGATAATACATTCTTGAAGGACTTATGGAAACTTTGCAGAGTAAATTAGGAGGAGAGAAATCTCACAAAATCGTAGACCACCAGCTCTGGTTGGGAAGGGAGCTTAGAGATGGTCTGTTCCAATAGGACCAGCAGTAGCACCACTGGGGAACTTGTTAGAGTGCAAATTCTCGGACCCTACCTGATGAACCGGAAACTCTGAAGGTGGGGCCCAGCAGCCTGTGTGTTAGCACGCCCTCCTGCTGAGCCTGGTGCACACTGAGGTTTGAGAATCTCTGGCCTAATCCAGTTGCCCTCAGTTTAAAGAAGAGGAAGCAGAGGCCCAAGAGGGGAAGGTGACCTTCCTGAGATCACATAGCAAGATAACAACAGAGTCTGGGGTTAAAATCCAGGCCCCCTAGAACCTCAGGGTTTGAGGTTTTCTGCCAAACTACGTTACCATCTCCAGCTGCACTGGTGTTTCTCAGAAGCCCTCTGCCCTGGGAGTTCTGATTGAGCAGGTCTGGGGCAGGGGAGGACGGCCAAGGGGTTGGGCACCTCCAGGCTGCACTCTGTAGCTGACCAACCTTGACTTCGGGGCTCTCCTGAGCGGCCCCACCCCTTCATTTGCCATGTGTAATGGAGGACAGAGCTCTGGCCCAGATGAGCTGTGTTCTTGTCCTGGGTGACCTTGACCTGTGAACCTCAGTTTCCTCATCTGTAAAGTCTGGGTTACATTCTCTGGGCTGCCAACATGACAGGGCTATTAAGAAGCTAGGGTTTGTAAAGCAATTTTCCTTCAATTAGAAATAAACTAATTAAAAAAAAAAGAAGCTAGGGTTGAATGCATTTTATTGTTTTATTTTGAAATTATTATTTTGTATCAGATATGTGTTACGATATAACATTCAGAAGGTACAAAAGGGAAAAGCAGAGCGGCCCCCTGCCAGTATACTAGGTAGGACCCCTGACTGGAGGCATGCTGTGTGTGAGTTTATGTGTCCTCTCTGAGGTAGTCTCTACATGTACAAGTATCTAAGAGCGTGGACCTTATTTTCCTAGCAAACAGAGTCGTTGTTTTGCTTTTTATTTGAGGATAATGGTAGATTTGGGCTTCCCACGCGGCTCAGCAGTAAAGAATCTACCTGCAATGCAGGAGCCTCAGTAGACGCAGGTTTGATCCCTGAGTCAAGAAGATTCCCTGGAGGAGGGAATGTCAACCCACTCCAGTATGCTTGCCTGGAGAATCCCAGGAACAGCAGAACCTGGAGGGCTACAGTTCATGGGGTATCAAAGAACCGGACACGACTAAAGCAACTTAGGGTGCACGCAACGGTAGATTTACTTGCAGTTCTAAGAAGTAATACAGAGAGATCCCATCCTTATACCCTTCACCCAGTTTTCCCCAGTGGTAACAGTTTGCCTGCCCACAGTACAGCACTGCAGTCAGGAAGCTGGCATTAATGCCATTTTCCCACCTGATTCAGGGTGCACCAGTTTTACATGTAGCTTTTAGAATCCTGATGCCTTTGAAATAAGTGAAACAGAGAAGGACAAACACTGAATGTTATCATTTATATTTGCAATATAAAAAATAAAGTGAATGAATATAGGAAAACAGAAACAGACTCATAGAGAACAAACTAGTGGCTACCAGTGAGGAGAGGGAAAAAGGCAGGGGTGGTGGTGGCGAGATAGGAGTAGGGGATTAAGAGAAACTACCATGTATAGAATAAATAGGCTACAAGGATATATTGTACAGTGCAGGGAAATAAAGCCAATATTTTAAATGGTGTATAATCTATAAAAATACTGAATCACTAAGTCGTACCCCTGAAACTACTATATTGTAAATCAACTAGACCTTAAATAAACAAATAAATAAATAAATCCTGATGCCTTTGCTCTGAACCTTGTGGAAGCATTTTGAAAATGGCCATTCATTCATGTGGTAAAATATCTAAGTGAAAGTGTTAGTCATTCGGTCCTGTCTGACTCTTTGCAACCCCATGGACTATAGCCCACCAGGCTTTTCTGTCCATGGGATTCTCCAGGCATGAATCCTGGAGTGGGTTGCCATGCCCTTCTCCAGGGGATCTTCCCGACCCAGGGATCGAACCCAGGTCTCCTGCATTGCAGGCAGATTCTTTACCATCTGAGCCACCAGGGAAGCCTGTAAGATATGTGAAACATGTAATAAATCATTTAATCTTCACAATAACTAACCCCAGGCAGTAGGTCCTGTGATGATCCCCACTGCATGGACCAGAAAGCTGGGAGGGTTACGTCTCCTGCCTGTGCTCACACTGTCCTCCCTGGTCCGCTCCTCCCCACTTACCTTGGCCTGGTTATGCCTGCAGAGAACCCTTTTTCTAGGATCATCCTTCCTTCCTCCTTCTCTTCTGCCTGACAGTTTCCCACTTCTCTGTGGGACACCCTGGGCCTCTGGAATTCAGGGTAGGGAAATTTTTTATTCATTTATACCCCACCTTGTTCCATAAAGGGTTTAGGGTGGTCAGGCTATAGAGATTTCTCTGTTCTCATCTCCCAGAAGAGCAAACTTCAAGTTGTGATGAATGATTTTTGATGGGATAAAAATGAATAAAGTGATGCAGTGTTTCCCTTAATTTTTTAAAGCTGTGAGCAGATGCCTGTGTTACCTGAGCAGACGGGTGGGGCAGAGCCGTAAGCTGGAGCCCATCTGTCCCCAGCCTGGGCGGGTGGGTGCAGGCAGGGGGCCTGGGGAGGGATGTCGGAGGCCTGAAGCCAAGGTCCCCTGGCCAGGCCCACC
>NW_011494604.1:909226-920566 GCF_000754665.1 Bison bison bison | reverse complement strand
CAAAGCAGCCGAGTGGGTCCTGGGCTTGGAGCCAGAGGTGTCTCCTTCAGGCCCCTGGATCCATTCAGCAGGGGCCCCTCCCTCTGTTTCTGGCCCACTCCACAACCTTTCCTCTCATTTCTCAGCACAGCTTAGGTAGGCCAAAACTTTCTAAAGCAGTTATTCCAAAAACTTCAGGAACCAAAAGAGGAACAGCCAAAAGAAGATATAAGAAGGAAAGAAAATTCTTAGGGAAAAGCAAAACTTTACATCTGTTTGACATTAATAAAGCCTTTTAACATGCATCACGCCATTCCTCTTTCCATGGGTCTTATGAAATAAGGAAGACAGGTGTCAGTGTCTCCACTTTACAGATGCGGACACTGAGGCCCTCAGGAGGCCCCCAGCAAGTGGAATTCTCCCTGTCTCTGCAGCAGGGTCTACTCTGTGAGCCCGTATTCACTTCCATGCGGTTCTCTGACCTGGGGGTCCTGCCACCCTCCAGGTCCACCCACCGTGCCTGTGGGCCTACAGGGGCACATGAGTCTGGGTTTCTATCCCACCTCTTCCACATACTGTCTCTCTGACTTGGTCCATTTACCCAGATGTTTCCTCACCTGTAACATGGCATTTTCTCTCTGCTCCCTGGATGGCTGTGCAGATTAAATGAGCTAATGAAGGTAAAGCTCTCCCTGGGGTTGGCCCACCATCAGCCCTCTGCAGTTGGCACCCAGTCCCGACACCCAGTCCTGGCACTCTGTCCTGGCACCCAGTCCTGGCACCCGGAGGCAGGAGCCAAAAAGTCACTTCCTGGGGACCTGCCTGTAGAGCCAGCCTGACTTACGACCTGTTTCTGTTTTCACAGGAACTACCTCTTCAGACTCAGCCTTGCCAATGTCTCCCTCCTTCAGGTACATTTGCTTCCCTTCCCTGTAATTTCCCTGGTGTTTAGGGGCTGGGGCCAGGGCAGCACAAGGAGCGAGATTCAGAATTCAGCCCCTAGGGTTGAAAACAGGAACGCTGTGCTCCTGTCAGCGGCTGTGGACTCACCCTAGCTGTCGGGATGACAGCTGGGAAGGTATTTGGGAGTGGGGGTCGCGGCCATGTAAACACAGGGGCACACACAGGGCTCCTGCATTGTAAGAACAGGAGCTGGGGGCTCCTGTTTGCCTGGACTGAGGGGCTCCAGGCTGCAGGACTTCCACTAGAAGCAGTTCAGTACTGGGCAAACTGGAACGGCTGGTCATTCTAAGTGCAGAGCCTAAATCCACAGGAAGGTCTCTGCATTTGGGCCTTGAGGGAAAGTGTGTCCCTGGTTGCTTTCTTAGCTTGGCCTGAGTGATCCCATTCTAGCTTAGCATTTTCACTGAGCTGTGATTGATTTATTATCTGCTGCCAAGAAGGACTCCCCAAGCATAATTCCTTAAGTGCTTTGGGAGGCATTTTAATGGGACTCCTTGATCCAGAACATTTATCCCAGATTGAGAAACAGATGCCAAATCGTCTCTGCAGAGGCTGAACATTCTAGAGAAAGGAAGGCCGTCTCTGCATCTGAGAGGCTCAGTTCCTGTGTCCAGGGGAGGCTTGCTGGTCTCCAGTGATGGGGCGTTCACTGAGTGCTTACTGTGTATCACAAGCTCACAAGTGAGCTGGAGGCAGAGGGGCTATAGACACACTGATCTCCGGCCTCTAGGGCTCACGGTACAGCCAGAAAAAAGCATGATGAGATACACAAAATCTAACTAGAGAATGGTTGTTAGTATATGGGGCTATTTAGTGTAGGGTTTCACTACAAAGGGAAGTTGGAGAAGGGGAGAACTCCTTGGTGAGCTAGTGTGATATTCTGGTCTAGTTTCTTCTAGAAACTGTTCTAGACCTCCAGGGCCACTGCAGCTGGTAGCCACAGAGGAGGCATAAAGGAGCAAAAAGAAAAAAACATGTGAACTTCAGAAGGGAAAGTCCAGGAAGAACTAGAGAAAATGGAAAAGAAATGCCATTTATCTATTTATAATAAACATGAGTAAACATTTACTGAAAAGCTACTAAAAACTGGGTCCAGTCCTAGTATTTGAGATCCAAAGGTGAATCACCCTCAGTCCTTGCCTCAAAGAGCAAGCACATAAATTATAAATGATTTCCTTTACTGGATGGGATATGTTCCTGGGGCCTGGGCTGGAGCAAGGTAGAGTAAATTCCCAGAGGCAACATCCCATGGCCTGCCTGCTTGGTTGGTCAAAGGAGCCCATCCAGAGCCTAGGTTCCAAGTGGCTTTCATGAAAACTGAAGCCAAGATGCCAAGCCCCACAGGCCAGGGTCTAGGGGAAGCCAGTGCAGAGATGGTCCAAAGTGGGTGGGAGGAAGTAGATCCAGGGGTCCTTCCCTGAGCCCAGGCAGTTGGCTTTTTATTAAGCTCCCATGGTCTGCAAATGAAGGTCTTCTGGGAGCCAAGTGAGGAAAGGGAAACAGATGCACAGAAATAATGACAGTGCTGTGGGAGGCATGTAGGAAGGGGGGCATGCTGGCTGCAGTGGTGGCCGAGGCACAAGGAGACACAGAGATGTGAAGTAGCATGAAGCACAGAGTGGGGCAATATGGGAGGATCACAGGGTGGGCATGGGATAACGATGGAAGATGAGGCCCAGGATGAGAGAGGCTGCACCACAGAGGGTCTTCAGAGGGATCCATATTTTATTTTGAAGGTATAAAGATTTAAGCAGAAAAGTGATATGATTATGTTTAGTGTTCCAATCACCTGGTCCCGTGCAGAGAATGGATTAGTGGAGGAGCTAGTTAGGAGAAACTGCAGTAAGGTGATTGATGGGGAGAACTCAATTAAGGCCGCAGAGTGGGGATGGAGAGAAGACAGGAATTGATCTTCAGGTGGCAGACACCTACAGAGTCACAGCATCACACAGCTCCAAAGAGGACTGGGCACATTGTCTTCTGTGTGAAGGTGACACCTAGAGGTGGAAAGGAGACAACCCTGGAGGGTTTAGCGGAGGCTTGGACCACAGTGGTGCCATTTGCCTTCTGGTTGCAGAGCTGAGTAGCATAAACCAGGAGTTGACTGGAGCTAGCCTGGCTCTAGACACTGGTTTTCTCTTGGGTGCCCACTAGAATCACTGGGGGAGCTTTAAAAAAGCACTGATGCCTGGATCCTATCCTCAGAGATTCTGTTCTAGGGTGTGGCTGGGCACTGGGATTTTTAAAGGCTCCCAGATGATTCCTATGTGCAGCCAGATTTAGGAAGCACTGCTCTAGGATGTTAAGAAGGCCCTTGTCTTAGGGCCCTTGTCTTAGGCAGCATAGATGTTGCCCAACTGGTTTGGGTTCCCCAGGTGTCCTTGACAGCTGACCCACAGGTGCTGGGTACCCTACCTTACCAGATGTTAGGACTGTCTAGCTTGATGCTGAGGCCTGATGTTTGGTTCATTCAGCTCTGAGTGGATCTGGTCTCACCATGGAGATATCTTCTTCCAGCTCCATCACTCATGCTTGAGGCAGGGACTGTACCTCAGGGGCTTTTCTGAAGGGTCCTGCACACCAGCCACAAGTGCACCAGGAACTGGTTTTATCACCTTCCCAGGGTGTATCTTAGGGGACTGAATCCAGGAGTTCAGATTGGATTCTTTGTAATAGGACCTAGGAGATAAATAAATGCATTTCATGTTCACATCCTCACCTCTCCACCATAGGGGGACCCACCTGGCCACAAAGAGGAGGGAACAACAGAGAAGTTGGAGGGGGCCGTCCAGCATCATCTTGACCAGGCTGGAGGTAGACCACAGCCTCTGGTCTCCTTGTTTGTCCTCTGATGAGAAAGCCCTGCCTTTTGACCGTAAAAGCTGGACTTCACTGAGTACCCCTCCACTGCCCTACCTGGGGCTTTGGGTCCCTTTTTATACGTTTTCAGCATCTGCTATCACAAGTGGCTCACAGCAACTAAGGGCCAAAAAGCTCCTCCACTTTCCCGACAGGACGAGGCTGGGCCAAGGCCTCCCCGCTCCCCAGTCCAGCTTCCTTGACTGTCTTTGCTGCCTGGGGTATGCTCAAGGTTGTAACTCTCCTTTATAGCCAACTGCTCCTCCCACGTGGCCCCAGGATATGATTTAACCAAACTTAAATGCAGTGTTTTATTGATAGTTTAAATAATTAACATCCCTTAAAGAAAAATCTAAATGCAAACTGTTTATGCAAACTAGTGTCCATTAAAAGGACTTCTAAGTACCTAACCCCTATTAAACAATTTGTGTAACCTACTGTTCCTCAAAAAAATAGAAAAACTCAGCTTCCTTCCCAGTTCAAGCAGCGTGGTTGAAGAGATGCAGGTATCAGCAGAGACGGGAGGGTGTGTGCGTGCAGCGTGGACGTGTGTGCATGTGCGTATGTGTGTGTGCACTCCTGTGCTTGCAGAGGGGGAGGGGAAATCAAATCAGCTCACCAGTGACTGTTATCTTTCAGTGTAACTTAATAAGCTGGCTGTGGGAAAGAAAAGGTGGCTAGTAGTCAACAGTGTCAGGGGGCTGCTGAGTGGTAAGCTTATTTGGATTTGTCAATCAGGAGATCATGAGCCACCTGTGCCAGAGCAGTTCCAGGGGATGACGTGGCTGGAGGCCTAATTGCCATGGATTTATGGTCTTGGGCTGCCACATGTCCTGCAAGTGCAGAAATGAGGACTGTGACGTACATAAGCATCAGGACGCATATGGGGCTTTGTTTGCGCCTGGGCAGATGGCGAGGCTGATTCTGAGCTCTTTTCTAGTTATCTGCACATTGTCCAAACTAGGCTGGCAGCTCCAGAGTTGTTTGAAATCTAAACTCTGCTGAGTGGTGGACTTAATGCTCAGACGTTTTCATGTTCAGCCATTGTCTCTGGTGTTCAGGGGAGTTGTTGAATCTATAAGGAGATTATCCAGTTCCTGGCTCTCTTGACTGCTTTCTCCCATAGCAGAAAACCGTGCAGTTTCTCTTTACTAGGGATTGCTATCCTGGAATTCCTAGTTTAAAGCATTCTGTGTAGTCGATTGATTATACACATCTTATTTCCACTCCTTCACAAAATTCCACTAAAAGGACAATGAGAAATTTTAAAAGATACAGATCTGCAATAACAGAGAGAACAAAAGAGATGTCAGCAGAGAAAAGATTAAATGCATTCTGGGGAGGTGGAAAGTGGATGGAGCAAATCATAACTGATGTAGTGGAGTAGAACAGTTTATAAAGGGAGATATAGCAGAGAAGTAAGACGACTCCCCAGAAGGCCTCAGAAATTGGGCTGTTGGGTATTGCAGAATGTGAGGATGAGATACAAGTCTAAAAGGGGCCATGGTTGAAATTATCTAAATTGAGAAGCTGGAACCCAGATCTCCTGTCCCATCCCACACAGTAATCCCTTCCTCCATTTTACCCCTCCCCAAGAAAGGAACCCTGGAGAAGGAAAAGGCTACCCACTCCAGTATTCTGGCCTGGAGAATTCCATGGACTGTATAGTCATTGGGGTCGCAAAGAGTCGAACACGACTGAGCGACTTTCACTTCACTTCACTTCAAGAAAGGAAAACTAAGACTCTTTCTTTAAAGGCCCAACTAGTGAGTCTTCAAATCTGGAGACTCCAGGAAAGGGGAAATCTCACCACTGGGGTATGGGACTACAACAATATTTCTCCTTTTTCTATTTTTGTGCAGTTTATTTATCGAAGAAACCTGGTCATTTGTCCTATAGAGTTTCCCACAGTCTGGATTTTGCTGACTGTAGTCCAAGGGGTTCCTCTGTTCCCTGTACCATCTGTAGGTTGATTCTCAGATGTGAAGACTTTATTCAATTTAGATTCTGGCAAGATTACTTCAGAGATGTTAGCATGTATTTTTTTAGGAGGTGCATAGTATCTGATTTTCTCTGTATTTTTTTTTAATGTTAGCAGTCATTGATGATTTTTACCTAGATCTATTAATTCTTTAGGTTACAATGCATTAGCCAGACTACTTTTACAAGGAAAAACTTCTTATCTACTGTTTGATTACCTGATGAAACAGTTGTACAGAAAGACAAGGTAAATGTTTGATACTTTGTCTTTATTCACCAGTTTTCAAATAATGAACAGGCTTTGTAGTATCTGTCAATGATGATTAGTGAATTTTATATTTTATTACTGCTTTTACTACAGACTCATGGCTTTAAACATTGTGGATGTTTCAACCTATTGCAGTTGTCTCTCATTGACTATCCCATCTTTTGCCAGTAAGGAGCCTCTTCAAGTTGACTCCTATGACACTATGACCCTGGTGGCTTTTTATTGCTTTCTATTGGTATGAAGTGATATTCTAGGCTCACCTTGTACATTTCCTGCCCTAGATCTGGAATTAGCTGTTTCTCCAAGACAACTTGATTCCTTTCAGTGGGAAATGGTTAGTGATTTATTTTTAAACATAAACAGCCAAAACTCACCAGACATTTGAGGAAGGCCTCTAAAGTCAAGGAGAAAGATAAAAACAAACAAGCAAACAGAATGAAGGAAGCTGTAAGAACAGGGATAATTCAAGACATACAAGAAAACACTTTTGAAATTAATTTTAAAAACTAATTAGTTTTCTGAGATATAAAATTATTTTGTTTATAAAACAAACAAAAAATGAAAATTTAAAGAGTGGGCAAATAAAAATTGAATCGAAGGATTAGAAGATAAAGTTGAAGAAAAATCTCTCAGAAATTTAAACAACAACAAAAAACAAGAAATGAAAAGCAGGAGAGAAATAAAATAACAGAAAACTAGAGGATCAGTGCACAAGGAACAGTGGATTGGATTAATAAGCGTTGCTAAAAAGAGAACAGAGGAAAAGATAAGGAAAACATTAAGGATGAAATACCATAAGAAAATTTGCCAAAACAGAGGATGAGTCTTCACATTGAAAGGGTTGACTGAGTTCCCAAGAGAGACCTGCACTAAGGCACATCAGTGTGAAATTCAGTATACTGTTATCAAAAAGATGATCTGAAAAGTTTCTAGCATTCTTTTCTAAAGGAAAAAAAGAAAAAGGTCACTACAAACGATGGGGACTGAGAATTACACCAGACTTCTCAATAGCAACACTGGAATCTAGAAGACAAAGGAGAAATAAATGTCTTTAAAATTCTGAGTGAAAATTATTTTCACCTTAGAATTCTATACCAAAACAAGTATGAAGATAGAATGAATCAGACATGCAAGAATTTTAAAAAATTGATCTACCATGTTCCTTTTCATAGGAAGGTACTGAAGATGTGTTCTACCAAAATAAGCCAATAATTCAAGAAAGAGAGAAACATGGGACTCAGCAAACAGGAGAGGAGAGGAGGTAAGTCCCAGGTTAACAGCCAAACAGGAGGACCAGTCCATCCTGGGGCAGGAGGAAGACAGTGGGAACTAATAGGTTCTCTGAACCATCTGTGTGTACAGTTAGCAAGTAATACTGAGAGAGAATGATAGACATTTGGGAAAATTCAGTGATAGGTACATTACAAAACAAGCCAATGAAGAAAATCGAGACAACTATTCAGCCCAGGAGAAACAAAAAGTTGGTCAAGAATGGAAACCTTGTCAGAACAGGCATATTTCATTGATTCTCAGAGGCGTATGTTTTCACATTTTACTGAGTCTGAAATCAGGCCATGGCTTTCTATCAAAGACATTTTACAGTCACCATTGGCAGACTGCAGTCTTGATGGAGTTGTCTCTAACTGTACAGGCATGAACTTGGTCATTATTCCTGGTGTGCTCATCCAGCAACAGCAAGCCACTGACATTTCAGTTCACAAACCATTTAAGGATCATATGAGGAGGGACTATGAGCCTTGGTTTATCAGAAACCTTCTGTGGAGACCTGCTGATAAGATCAAGAAAGCACCAGCTCAACCTGTCAAGTGGGGGCAATAACTTGGAAGAAAATTCTGGAAACCAAAGAGAAATATTCTTGAAGAATTGCTGCATCATGGGCTTCCTGGGCAGTTCATAAAACGATGGCCTAAAACAAGCAAACAAAACAACAAAAAATGAGCACTGATGACGGAATAGAAAAGTAACTCAGAAGAGATGAACACTCTGAATTCAAAGAAGGTTTAAAAATACTTAATAAATTTTGCTTACATTTTTCTTTTTTGTATGCATAAAATTAATGTATGATTAAATGTATATCTAAGTAAAAATACTTCCAATAAGCTTACATTAAAAATTTAAGTAATAAAGGAATTTGCCAGCATGTTTTCCTTCTTAATGATTCATATTACAATCAATGGTGTCCTACATTCAGTCAAATCTAGGGTTCTAGTTGGTAGCAGTGAATAATTTTCACAACGATATAAATAATGGTGTTGATTTTAAAGCATTAGATAATATATTAAAATATTAAATAATTTATATTACCTAATTATAATAGGAGAACAGGGAGAGGAGAGGGGTGGGGGAGAATGGAGATGGGTAAGTGGAAAAAAAATATTCACCTCCATAACAGGAAGTCAGAAGATGAAGTCTGAGATTGATACATATTTTTGAGAAATTGGATTTTTAAAAACATGTATAGAAAAATCAGTTCAGTTCAGTTCAGTCGCTCAGTTGTGTCCAACTCCTTGTGACCCCATGAATTGCAGCATGCCAGGTCTCCCTGTCCATCACCAACTCCCGGAGTGGAGTTTACCAAACTCATGTCCATTGAGTCAGTGATGCCATCCAACCATCTCACCCTCTGTTGACCCTTTCTCCTCCTGCCTTCAATCTTTCCCAGCATCAGGGTCTTTTCAAATGAGTCAGCTCTTCACATCAGGTGGCCAAAGTATTGGAGTTTCAGCTTCAACATCAATCCTTCCAATGAGTATTCAGGACTAATCTCTCCTTTAGGATGGACTGGTTGGATCTCCTTGCAGTCCAAGGGACTCTCAAGAGTCTTCTCCAACACCACAGTTCAAAAGCATCAATTCTTTGACACTTATCTTTCTTTATATAGAAAAATAAAAGAGTCTAAAATAATTGTCCTTGGGAAATGGGATTGGTGTGTGAGAGGAGTTGTTCCTGGAGTCTTTTAAATTATTTTTTCATACTATTTAACTTTTTCAACTCTGTGCATCATTACTTTGATAAAAATAATTTTTGAAATAAAATAAAAATAAATAAAATGACTCAAGCCAGTTCTGTGCTGTAATCATTATAAATATACACATTCTTTTCAGGCCATATGTTCTAACTTTTGGTTTGAGAAACCTACTCACAGTGAGAGGCTGCACGATGTAACAGAGAGAGCTTAGTTCCAGTTGTCTGGGTTTGCATCTTGGGTTTGTTGCTTACCAGCTTTGTGACCTTGGGAAAACTGTTCAGTCTTTCTGAGCTTCATTTGCCTCACCTGTACAATGAAGAGAGAGGTGTATCAAGTGTCTGTCCCAGTGCTCAGCTCCATGTGACTTTGTCTAACACCTTTTGATTGTACACACCTGTCCCCCATGAGTCCCCAACCCTCACAGTGGGATTCCCATCCCCTTAGAAATAAAGTTGGCCCTTTTGAAATGTCCCTGTGCTCAGGGACCCCATGAAGCCCCTTTGTCCACACTGTCCCCTGCAGCACAGTCCCATTGTCCAGACTTTTAGGCCTGGACATCTGCAGTGTATGTGGGTCTTTGCGCTTCTCTGCCCCTAGAGGCCCTGAGTTTGCTTATGTCCCTCTTTCCTCTCACATCAGGCTCAGTTTGGGAGCTGATGGGTGCTGAGTATGACAATGACCCTTGTTCCTGTCCAGGTGAAGCCCACGACTCTGTGTCCAGATGCCAGGGGTCATTTGCCTTTCTCCAAGGAAAGTCTGGGAGCAGAGGCCTGAGCTCCAGGCATGGCGTGGCAGAATAAGCCCAGCCTGGTCATCGGTCTGATGGGGGCACAACCAAACTTGCCACCTAGCTCCCAAATCTGGGGTCGGCCAAAGTCAGCTCTCCGTCTGCCCAGGGGTGCTGGGGCTGCGACTTTGGACAGCAGAGAACAGCTCTGCCACTCTAGCTCCTGCCACCCCTGCCCCTCCCACATCCTAGGCCCTGGGAATTCAGTAGACAGTGACTGCAAGCCTAGAAGGCTTCTGCTAGAAATTAAAAGCAGGTGGTTTTTGGTTTTTGTTTTTTTTTCTTTTTGCTCGTTTGCATGGAGGAGCTGCTTGTTCAGGGCTCCCTCTCCCAGGACAGGTAGGCAGTTCATGTTTATACATGTGACCCAGAAATATGTAATGAACCACACTCCGGGGCTGACATTGCCTGGATGTGAAGGGTATCTTTCCTCCCCAGTTGCTCTTCAGTGGCTGGGAGGAGTTTCAGGAAGTACAGGCGGAGTAGATTCAGGGGAAGGAGGCCTCCTGGGTGGGGACAGCTCTGTCCTCATGCCAAGGGCACTTGAGAACACGAAATGTCCTCTGGGTCCCTGAATGGAAGCTGTGTCCCCCAAACATCATTCCACAATAGAGCATGAGTGATGCTACAGGGAAACAAGCTGCCTGCACAGAGGTGGGCGGAGGGTAGCAAGTGAAAAAGGGGAAGTGAGACAGTGGGATAAAGAGGGAAAAAGCACACTTAGCTTTTGAACCAGGAACGGGGGTTCCAGTCTCTGTCTCCCACATCCCAGCAGCAAGTCATAGAGGACTTTGCAGGGTTGCAGTGGGAAGGTGACATTGTTCTTCTGTAGCTAAGGTTGGCAGCCCTTCTGCTTCCCATTCATCTAAGGAACATCTAGTATATAACTGAGGCATGTTTCCTGTCTCCTACTCAGGGCCTGGGGTGGGACTGAGGGTCCTCCTTGGCTACTCACATCTCCCCAGCTGACCTCGGGGAGGAAGGGCGGGGGAGGCCCCAGGCCAGAGCCACATGGGGATGATGGGGGATGAAGGGGTTGTTACTTCAGGCCTCCTCAACCCGAGCAGGTGTGGAGGGTGTTGGGCCAAGAGGATGTCTCTGGGTAAGGAGGTCTGGCAGCCCTGCTGGCCCGCAAGGATGCTGTGAGAGGAACCTTACCCTGCAGGCCATGGCTGGCCATCTCCCAGCTCTCTGTCTCCTCCAGCCCGGCCACTGCCTGCCCTGGCTGCGAGTGACACAGCTGTGTGATGTCTGTGTGCTCCTCCCACAGGCCACAGAGTGGGCCTCCAATGAGGACACGCGCCGCTCCTGCCAAAGCAAAGGGAAGACCGAGGTAGGTGGCCTTGGTAGGCAGGGGCCTGGCTTGGAGCTGGCAGGAGGCCCATGGTGGCAGGGACAGAGGGTCACTGTGTAGGCACGAGGCCACCTGCACGGGAGACCCAGCCTGAATGAGCCAGGGGCTCCTGGTGTAGTCAAGAAGGCAGCCTGAGCATCTGAGTGGGCGGTGAGACAGAG
>NW_011494604.1:893936-909098 GCF_000754665.1 Bison bison bison | reverse complement strand
GCATCGGGGGCAGAGCAATGCTCTCGAATATTTGTGGCACAGTGGAGTGAGGGAAAGACACCTAGCTCTGCAGTGGAGAGCTTGTCCCTCTATTGCTTCCCCTTTCTTGCTTCAGGAGGAGTGTCAGAACTACGTGCGAGTCCTGATTGTCACTGGCCGGAAAGTGTTCATGTGTGGGACCAATGCCTTTTCCCCAGTGTGCTCCAGCAGACAGGTGGGGGCTGCGTGGGGTCGAGCAGACAGAGGGGGACACCAAGAGGTTCTCTCACTCAGGCACACAGCCTCAGATGGAGCTTCCAGTTCAGCACATAAACCAAAACAAAAAGGATGCCCAATTAGATTTGAATTTCAGATTAAAAACAGACAGTATTTTAGTATAAATATGTCCCATGCAAGATTTAGGATATACTTATGCTAAAAAACTATTCATTGTTCATCAAAATTCAACCTCACCTTGGAGGGTCCTAACTCTGGGAACAGCCTCTGCCCTCCATGATGACTGCTCCCTCAGAGGGACTGTGGGGGGCGATGAGAAGGAGGTGGAGGGAAGGAGAGGTCCAGAGAGACCAGGGACCCAGGAGAAAGCAAATTCCAGGGAAAGAACAGGCAGCCCCAAGGTCTCAGGAAAATAGCCCCATCTCCCCATTGTCCCAGGTGGGGAACCTCAGCCGGATGGTGGAGAAGATCAATGGTGTGGCCCGCTGCCCCTATGACCCACGCCACAACTCCACTGCCGTCATCTCCTCTCAGGGGGAGCTCTATGCTGCCACAGTCATCGACTTCTCAGGTCGGGACCCTGCTATCTATCGCAGCCTGGGCAGCCGGCCACCACTTCGCACTGCCCAGTATAACTCCAAGTGGCTTAATGGTAAGGAGACCCAGCCCTAGGGCTCCCCTGGTTCTAACCCAGCCAGCCCACCCTTAGTTTCCTTTTTGCCCAACCAAAGTGGGCAGACACTTGCGCAAGGACCACAGCAAGTCAGAGATGGACTCTGGATGAAATCATGGATGTCCTGAGGACCCAGAGCAGATGGAGGGCAGACTGTGAGGGGAGAGAGAGTTAGGAATTGATGAAGAGGAAAGGTTACAGGAAAGAAGAGATTGAGGGATGGTATTAGGAGTTTCTTGCCCTTTGGAGTTGAATCCCTGATTCTCCACTGATGAGCTGTGTGACCTTGAGCAAATGCTTGACTTCTCTGTGCCACAGTGGTCTCATCTATAATATGGGGACAATCATAGTATGTACCTCATAGCTTGTTAAGAGGATCCAATGGGCTAATCCATATAAAGTACTTACAGCAGTGTCTGGAGCACGGTGAGTGCTCAGTCATGCATGTTAACTATCATTGTAACTGCACTTTGTGTTGGGGGTGGGAACAGGGTTAGCGCCCCCAGGTCACCAAGCTGGCGGGGGGGTGTAGATGCCCATCTAAGGAAGTGGAAGTGGTCGAGTGCTCCCAGCTCTGTCTTCTTCCTCGTGGCCTGACCCACCTCTTGTTCCTCTTCTGTCCCCAGAGCCAAACTTTGTTGCAGCCTATGATATCGGGCTGTTTGCGTACTTCTTCCTGCGGGAGAACGCAGTGGAGCACGACTGTGGACGCACCGTGTACTCTCGGGTGGCCCGCGTGTGCAAGAACGATGTGGGGGGCCGCTTCCTGCTGGAGGACACTTGGACCACGTTCATGAAGGCCCGGCTCAACTGCTCCCGCCCGGGCGAGGTCCCCTTCTACTACAACGAGCTGCAGAGCGCCTTCCATCTGCCCGAGCAGGATCTCATCTACGGGGTCTTCACCACCAACGTGTGAGTCCTTGCCTTCCCCCCATACCTTCCCCTGGATGTCAGGGACCGGCTCTGACCTGCCTTCACAGCCTGGTGGCCTTGGGCAAGTCCCTGTCTTCGTTTCTCTTTCTGTAAAATGGGGATGGCCGTGCCTTCTGCCCTGGGTCCTTTGAGGATTTTGTGGCTCACTGCCTTTAGGGAGGTGAGCACTTGTTCTGGGTCGCTGTGACAGGCAGGCCTAGGCCAGATGTGAGGAAAATAAAAGGAGCTGGATTGTGATTCCATGAAAGAAGAACTTGCTGGGGATGAAAGTGCAGCAGGCTGCCTTTGATGAGGGGGTGACAGCCCTGGGAGGGTCCTCCAGCTGCCCACAGGAGACGCTCAGAGAGGACTCTACCCTTCCAACTTCAGAACTCCATGATCCCACTAAATCTAACCAGCAGAGTCTTGTCACAATCCTGACTGCCCAGGAAAACACAGGCTGGGAATTAGAAGGGTAACCCCCCACTGAGATCATGAGTCTGTCCTCCACTGCCTCCTTCTGTGTATAGGCTGATCCATTCAGGTGACTTTTGTACAGAGAATGCTGAATGGGCAGCAAAGACTGAGAAACGAATTTGCTGTCCAGCATGCTGAGGAGAGTTCCCAGTAAGGACATCAGAAACAGAGAGTGGTGTTTGGTACCTAGGGCCCAGCTAGCAGCACTGGATGAGAGCCAGATTAGCCACAGAATGGATGGTTTAGGGGATGGACAGGGGGAGGGGAAAGCAGGGAAGCTGGAGCAGAGAAGCCTTCCAAGCTAAGGGACAGACATGCGACACAGCCATGTGGTATGAGCTTGGAGCTGACAGCTGGGACTTAGTGACCAGTCCACTGTCAGCAGTAGAAGGTAGGCAGCTGTGAGCAAAGGGCAGGAGTCACTGGAAAGGCATCAAGGGAAAATAGCAATGTTAGTATAAACTGCAAATTGTTTATGTATTGTGTGCCTTCTCCGTGGCCCGGGTTCTTGTCAAGTGGAGGTGAGGGTGGGAGACATGCCAGTGAGCAAGAGCAGGCCTGACTCTGCCCATAAGGATCTTGCATTCTCGAGAGGGTCATTATTAAATGCCCAGTTTGAACTGCAAGAAAATCTCCAGAGGAAAAGGGCAACGTGCAGAGAAGCTATGATCACTATGGAGGGGTGATGATCAGGGAAGGCTTCCTGTAGGAAGTGATATCTACAGGGTGACTGGGAAATAACTAAAGGACAGGAGCATTCCAGCCTGAGGGAACAATATGCACAAAGTTTTGAGGTGGGAAAAAAATGTTTGAGGAACTGAGAGGAGCCCTGTGTGGCAGGAACCTGGTGGGTGAGGAGGAGAAAGACACGAGAGTTGGCTGAAGGGCAGGCACGGGCGGATTATAGACGGGAGGGCCTTGTAGACTTCTTTAAGGGTTTTGATCTTTATCCTAAGGGTAAGGAGAAGTTGCTGGAGGGTTTGAAGCAGGACAAGGGCTAGCTCAGATGTGCATTTGGCAAGTCACTCCAGTTGCCGCGTGCAGGATGGATTAGAGGAAACTGGACACACTGCAGGGACAGTATGGTGTCCTGGCAGAGAGTGGGGGCTGCGACCAGGCAGAGGGGGAGTGAAAGGCACATATTTGGGAGAGGGGCTAAGTGCAGAGAACAGCCTGGTAACATTTGGTGTACTGGTATCCTCTCTCCAAACTGTCCACATCAGACTCAGAGAAACATTTGTTTCCATGACTGAAAGGGATCTGAGAGGTCACCTGGCTGCAGGTGTTGAGCTGCAGCATAGAACACTGGTTTGGTAACCAGGTTGTTGTTTTTATTTTCTTAATAAAATAATAAAACAGAATTGACAGAAAAAAATATCAGAGTATAATGTATTTAGTAAGGTGATACATTGTTTCATGAAAATGCATTGCAAATGTGTGTGTCTAATAGTATGTGTGTGTCATACTGAGTTATCATATAAAATGTATTTCTTACGGTGGACCATGAACTAAAATGTTCGAAAACCATTGACTTTATTTGCCCTCCCACTGAATAAAGGAAGGGGATGAGAAGCGCAGAAGGATCCACCAGTTTTTCTCATCCATGGGTCCTTTTTTCCTAGAGGGTTTCCAGAGGGTCTCCTCCTTCTGTGAGAGCCCCGTGATACAGAAGGCCCCAGACTCATCATAGGTGTTTAGTAAGCCCTGGAGCTGTGCCACACTGACTTGACAGCTGGAGGTTGGATTTAGGGGAGGGTGCCGAGGCCTCCAGAGAAGGCAGCATCCCGCCATCTCCTGCCTTTCAGAAACAGCATCGCTGCGTCTGCTGTCTGCGCCTTCAATCTCAGTGCCATCTCCCAGGCTTTCAATGGCCCATTTCGCTACCAGGAGAACCCCAGGGCTGCCTGGCTCCCCATCGCCAACCCCATCCCCAATTTCCAGGTACCGCTTCTTCTCTCCTTCCCCTCCCATCACATACCACCCTCCCCCAGACTATCAGCCACAAGCTGATGCCCAACTACTTAGTGTAACCGCCAAATGTGTCCCTGCTGGTCTATGCCCATCTGTGGGGTCTGCAGGGGTTCCCTAAGAGGGTGGTAACCTCAAGACTGTGGAGTGAGAAAGGAAGAGTGGATGGGATGCAGAGCAAGGGGGCCTGGTCTGAGCCATCTCTAAATGTGACCCCTCACCTCCTGAGAGGGAGGGAGGTCGGACCTCAACCCTCCTCAGTATAGGGGGCCGGGGGTGGGGGGCACACTCACAAGCTGTCTGGCCAGGAGTTTGCTCTCAGTCTACCCAGCATGGGTAGTGATGCCCAGAAGGTCTCTGAGTCAGAGCCTAGACATGGTGGTATGAGCATCCCCAGTGTGTGATGGAGAAGCAGGAAGAGCCACAGGACAAAGCAAAATACAGATGATTGACTTTCATATCCATCCAACTTCCTGCCCAGGACACAGAATGGAGCAGGGAAAGACCTCAGGCTTTTCAGTCATAGAGTCCTGACCCAGATCTAGCCCTCTTTATGTGTGACCTTGGGCAAGTCACTCAGCCTCCTTGAGTCTTTACCCTGATCTGGCACATTGGGATAATACCACCAACTTCATAGACACATTGGAGGATTGACATGCACCTGACCAGGGTCCGTAGAATGATATGCACCTGACGTGCTCAGTAAATGACAGTTGCCTTCCAGCTTTGGTTTAGAAGGCGTAAGAACCTTGAGATGAGAGGGACAGGGAGAGGGAAGGCGGGGCTTGGCCCAATGTGGGGGAGGGGCACCGACAGCGACAGCATGAAATAACAAGACACTTGTTATCCACACTCATATGATCAGCTTTTGGATAATCAAGCCCCTTTTTCATCTCCCTGCCCTCTCCACCCCTGGTAGGTCTCTCCTCCCCCATTTTCTCAGCTTCACTGTCCCTTAGTTCCCAAAGATGAGGTATCTTCCTGGAAGAGGGTGCAGGACCCTTAGCGGGGATGTTGGGGGTGGGGAGCAGGGGTTGGAGAATCAAGGACTGGGTAGTGAGGAAGAAGGAGGGGACCCGGGATCACGGCAGCCCGGCAGCTGGGCACGCGTGACCCGGCTCCCCGCCGCAGTGCGGCACCCTGCCGGGGGTGGGCCCCAATGAGAACCTGACGGAGCGCAGCCTGCAGGACGCACAGCGCCTGTTCCTGATGAGCGAGGCTGTGCAGCCGGTGACACCGGAGCCTTGCGTCACCCAAGACAGCGTGCGCTTCTCACACCTCGTGGTGGACCTTGTGCAGGCCAAGGATACGCTCTACCACGTGCTCTACATCGGCCCCGGTGAGGCCGCCCCGCCCCGCCTGTGCCCCGGGTGGGAGGGGGTGGAGGGGTGGGGGACTGGGTTGCGAGGTTCCGGGGCCACCCTGAGGTTCAAGGCCACCCTGATCTGGCCTCTCCAGAGTCCGGCACCATCCTGAAGGCACTGTCCACGACGAGCCGCAGCCTCCGGGGTTGCTACCTGGAGGAGCTGCACGTGCTGCCCCCCGGGCGCCGGGAGCCACTGCGCAGCCTGCGCATCGTGCACAGCGCCCGCGCGCTCTTCGTGGGGTTGAGCGACGGTGTGCTGCGCGTCCCGCTGGAGAGGTGCGCCGCCTACCGCAGCCAGGGGTGAGTGAGCACCGCGCCACGGCGGGCGGGCTGGCGGGCCGGATTCCCAGCGCCGATCTCTGTCGATCTCACTGGGAAGTGGAGATCCAACAGATGGAGCTTCGGGGTCAAGGTACCCGTGGGGTGGCATCCTGACGCAGTCACGGATGGTGTGCCTTTGGACAAGTCACTTCTCGGAGCCCTGGCTTCCTCCTCATAAATCTCTGCAGGGTTTTTGTGAAGGCTGGTTGGGATAATCTGCGCAAACCACTTATCACTCTCCCTAGGGGGAGGATGTGTTGAGCACAAGGTGGTGGCTGTTGTTATCCCTGTTGTCAAGCCCATAGTGAAGGCCTGGCGGCCATCTCCACCCGATTTATTCTCAGTCCCTTCAGTTCAGAGAGGGGGCTTTATCTTTGAAACCACAGTGCTTACTACCCAGATGTGAGGGCAGATGGGAGGCTATGCTCCCCAAGCTTGCCCTTCTAACTTCCCCACTTAGAAGAGGCAGAGAGATCTGGCGTGGGTACGGTAGAGGTGAGGAGCCAAGTGGAGATCCGACATCCCAGCTGCTTCTGCCATCAGTTCTCCAAACTTTAGCTTCTAGCGGATCCACAAATTTGACAACAATGACGCTGGCATTTAAGGGGAAACAAAACCTGTCCCAAAGCCAAATGCAGATGTATCTCAGACTCCTAACCACTGGAGGCTACCCTGAGCTGCTCCCCACCCCCATTATGGAGATAATAAAAAATTGCCTGCAGCTGGTATAGCCAAGGCCCCGTGGGCTCCTGTGGCCTTTGCAACACAGGGACCTCCTGGCTGTGCCCATCTGTTCTCAAGATTTGGGAGACAAATGGCATGCCTGCTGCCAACGGTTGTTTTCCAGTCTCGGTGGAGGGTGCTAGGAACTGAGGATGGGCCTGGGGGGCTGGGGAGGAGGCTGGAAGGTCATGGGTTGACAAGGGGTGGGGCTGGGGGTGGGCTGGGAGTGGAAGGCAGTGGGCAAACACCCAAACTTCCCTCAGTCCTAATGCAGGGTTCCATCAGCAAAGCACCAAATGTGCTAAGCCCTCCCATGCTCAGAGTTTTTTGCGGGCTGTCGGCGTGAGAAGAGGGAGGCCAGATGAAACAGGCCTGGAACACTCTCGTTTCTCTTAGGGCTCTGGTTGGTGAGAGAAGCCTTGACATTAATCTGACTGACGTGTGGGCAGAGACTGGGGTATAATGCAAGGGGCTTGAGTGGTGGAATTGGATACACCTGGGGCTCCACTGAAGCGTCAGCTATACCAGGTGTATGATCTTGAGCAAGTTACTGAACCTTTTGAACTTTGGCTTTCTCAGTGGGAAAATAGGGGGAAATTGTGATGAAGCAATTTAATTTTCCACTCTAGTATTCTTGCCTGGAGACTCCCATGTAAAGAGGAGTCTGACAAGATACAGTCCATTGGGTCGCAAAGATTTAGACATGACTGAAGCAACTAACACACACTGAGATACCAGGGGATAGGACTTGAATGCATGAATTTGGGGAGATACATTTTAGGCCATAACAGCTGAACAGATAATCTTCAGACATACAGTTTTCCCACCTCTGCTAAGTCGCTTCAGTCATGTCTGACTCTGTGCGACCCCCATAG
Organism: Bison bison bison; assembly: GCF_000754665.1. Classification (NCBI taxonomy): domain Eukaryota; kingdom Metazoa; phylum Chordata; class Mammalia; order Artiodactyla; family Bovidae; genus Bison; species Bison bison. The sequence continues at coordinate 901,567 of NW_011494604.1, read as the reverse complement.
ACGGCAGCCCACCAGGCTCCCCCATCCCTGGGATTCTCCAGGCAAGAACACTGGAGTGGGTTGCCATTTCCTTCTCCAATGCATGAAAGTGAAAATTGAAAGGGAAGTCGCTTAGTCGTGTCTGACTCTTAGTGACCTCATGGACTGCAGCCTACCAGGCTCCCCTGTCCATGGGATTTTCCAGGCAAGAGTACTGGAGTGGGTTGCCATTGCCTTTCCCACCTCTAACATGTACAAAATAACAGCTCCAGGAGGTACTGGAGAATCAGCTGGATAAAGTATGTAAGAGTATACTGTTCATAGTTCAAGCACCAAACACACCTCGATAATTATTCCTGCAGGTCAAGGACCCATTTTATGTCCATAGGGTTGCAAAGAGTCAGTCACAACTGAAGTGACTTACCTGAAGTCGCTAAGTCGTGTTTGACTCTTTGTGACCACATGGACTGTATGTAGCCTACCAGGCTCCTCCATCCATGGGATTTTCCAGGCAAGAATACTGGAGTGGATTGCCATTTCCTTCTCCAGGGGATCTTCCCAACCCAGGGATCGAACCTGGGTCTCCCACATTGCAGGCAGACACTTTACCATCTGAGCCACCAGGGAAGTGACTTAACACGCATGCTATTTAATTTTGGCAAACAAACTGTAAGGATTGGGAATAATGCTCATGAAGTGCCTAGTCCAGCAAGTGAGTTATCGTTGGTAACTAATCATCGTTGGTCCTAGTTCCTTTTTTTTATCTCTGCGAATGCATTTAGGGGCCATCAGCCTCCTGGGCTCTCTGGAGTCTCAGGATCTGTGACATTGAATACAGACAGCACTGCTTGGCAATGAATCATGGTGTTTCCCTCATATCTTGTCTTCTTTAACTCTTGTGTCATTATTAAACTTTTCACATGTATCCTGTTCTTTAAGAGGATGTAAATCCTCGAAGGTAAACCCAGTGTCCCAGTATTTTCTATACTCCACCAGGGGGGCCACACCCAGCCCCAGGCGCAAAGTGGCCTTCCACACATGACTGATCCTGAAGTTGATTGATTGTTTGGCCTTGAGAGGAGGTTGGTGCAGGAGAGGAGTGGGATTGGAAAGTGGATTGAGGCCAGCTAAGAATGCCAAGGGAGGATTTTTACTTGAATTCTGTGACTGGGGGCACTGAAGTGGTCTTTGAGCAGGGGAATAGAGTGATGGGCAGTGTGAATAGGTGTTTTACAAAGATCAAGCAGACAGTGGCGAGTAGCATTGTCGCAGGGCAGATGGTTGGCCAGTGTGAGCTGCTGTGGCTCTGGGCCAGATATGATGTAATGGGGGCTGCAGTGGAATGAAAGGAAGGATGATGCCAGTTGTTTCCCCATGCCCATGGTGCTGCAGACAGGGGACAATGAGGTCACGGAGCATGGCCGGGTGGAACAGAAAGATAGACAGAGGTCAATTCGGAATCTAATACTTTTGGTTTCCTGAGTTTGGGATAAGAGGCCTTGATGTGTACAGTAGAAACCCTACTGTATACTGTAGGTGGATCTAAAATGTGAGGTCTCATTAATGAGAAGTTAACAGAATGAACAGAGGAAGCCCGTGCCGCCAGCAGGCTGTGCGCTCCGGGAGTCTGGGAGCCACCTGCCCATCACACTGTATCAGAATGTGTGCTGTAGCGAGGCAGTTTGTCACAGGCTTCTACTGTGTTCCACGATAGACATTTCTTTCCTTTTTCCTCATTTCTTCCAAAGCTGGCAAGAAGCTGAGGACAGGCAAGCAGAGGCCCCTTTATGCCCCCTCCTCTGTCCAGAATCCAGGGGCTTGTCTCTAGAACCCTCCTTTCACTCAGGCAAACTTCAGCCCCATAGGGCATGACCAGGACACTGAGCTGACCACAGAGAGACCAGGGCTCACAGGAGAAGGAGCAGAGGGAATGAATGCTGACTAGCTCTACAAAGCAGTGTTTTATGCCTGAAGAACCGCCCCCTTCCTCCTTCATGCCGCCTTGGAGTGAGGGGCCTGTCTTGCCAGCTTATCCCAACCTCCCTCCCTGGCAGAGGGTCTGGGCTCCCTCCACTGCCATTTTAAGTAATGACCACTTGCTCCCAAGCTCCACTGTGGACAGCTCCCTTTGTGAAACTATGGCTACACGGTGTTGGAATCGGCCTCCTTGTAAATTCCACCATCCATCTTTGTCCCGCTTCTGAGCCCATGGAATGAACCTGTTCCCTTTTGTAATGACTGCCTGAGACACTGCAGTAAAAAAGACATGGTGATATATTATTAGTCTGATGGCTAACTTTATGAAAGAAACTCTTTTTTTTTTTTTTTTAATGAAAGAAACTCTTAATTGCCACCCATTCCTGCCATCAGAGACACACTGTAACTCTCCTCTGCTTGGAGCTTTAATTTTCTTAAGGACATTCTCTGCTCTGGAAGCTTTGAAGTGGCCTTTGGTCAAAAACAGCAAATGTGGACAAGCAAAGAGCTCAGGCACTGGTGCCAGGGGAGTCTCGCAGGTCCCCTCGGGCAACCTGGGCCAGGGCAGCGCAGGTGTGTCCGTGGAGAATCTGCTCTCCTCTTTCTTCTCTGGGACGACTGAGTGCGGGAGAGGCTGAGGGTGAGGGATCCTGGCTGAGGGGCTACGGCCAGCATCTACTCTGTGTGTTTCTTTGCTCTTTATCCTGTCATGGATTAGAAGAAATACAGGATACCTCATCTCTTGACTTGGGAACCCTGACAAAAGTGGCCCTGGAACAGCAATTCTAAAGGCTATTATTCATTATAATCACCTGAGGAGTATTTCAAAGATGCCAGTGCCTGGGCTTACTCCAGTCCTGAAGGCCCAGAAATAGGAGGGGTTTTGTTTTGTTTGCCTAAGCTGTTTTTAAAAATCCCCAGGAGATTCTAATTTGTACTCAAGACTGGGAACAACTGTTCTAGAACTGGTTAGGCCCTAGATGAGAGAAGTAGCATGAGGCAAACTGCATTCCTCCAGAATCTTCTGTTTTTACCTTGTATAAATCAATTCAAATTTTCTACTCTTATCCATTCTCTCTTCTAGCATACAGTTGTTTTTGATGGATAGAATCCTATGTATTATTATTAATCACTAGTCATGGCTAGTTCTCTTTTTATTATTTAATCTGTACTGCTTGTGGAGTACCATGTCAGTGCTTCTTGAGTTTGATACCCATTTCTGAGAGCTAAGGCAAATACACTCAGGAATGGGCTTTACTGAGTTCTGATTGACTGAGTCTGCTCACAGAAAATTTGGCCCAAATGTCAGCAGGTAAGCAGAACCTCAAAAGCACCGGTTGCTGGGACTACTTTTGCACATGTATTGTATTTAGTCCCATGACATCTAGTTTGACTCATTTGCTGGTGAAACACCCCCAGGCCAAACCACTGATCCTGAATGAAAACATGAGCACCTGTACATTGTATAATTCACACAAATTGTCCTTGAGAGAACAAAGTGGAAACACAGCAACAGATGAGCATTCTGGATTTCCAGGTGGGCCATGGTGTGCTTACTGGCAATCAGCGAGGCTGTCACTCACTGAAACCCCAGGCATTGTCTCACTTATATGAGGTCATAAGTTGCTGGAGCAAGAGACAGCACTGTCTTTGATCTCCTCTGGCAAGGAGGGGAGCCCCACCCTCTTCTTTATAAGGTCTTCATATAACTTCTTTTCTCTCTGGAGCCTGATATGGCTTACTGAACTCACCGAAAATAAAGAACTCCCCTGACAGGTGATGTTCCCTGAAGCTTCAAGAGAAAAGGAAGATTCTATCCTAGACTCACGAAAAGGGGCAGCCCCTTGACTCCTTTGTGTATCCCTTCAGTGCTAGGCAGCCTTGGCCCCTTTGGCCAATGCAAAATCCCTCTGCAGACTCAACTCATGGCATGGGCTCCCCTACCCTCTTTGTCATGCAGCACCTCCTTCACCCCAAGCCTCTTCTGCTTTCTAACCTCCAATTTCTGCTCCACTCGCAGTGTGCTCCTAGATTGTCCACAGCAGGCCCACTGCTGTGGAGCAGCCAGGCCTTGTCAGAGGGAGTGGAAGTTGGGGAAAGAAAGGCAGAAGGGACCCAGGGTATCCCCTGAGATTGGCGGTGGGCTCTCTGGGTGTTGGAGGGAACTTCCTTCAGGCTTCAGAAGCTGAGATTGTGTTGACTTAACAATGGATAGCACATCCTGATTCCCTAATTCCTATACTCTTTCCCCGCCTCCTTGAAGTCTTATTGGTAGAGATACATTTTTTTGTTGTTGTTAAAAACTATAGAGGATACAATGACTAAGTCAGAAGGAGACAGGAAAGAGAGGAGCCTAGGATATGAGAAGTGGGGGCTTTGAGGCGTTCATCGGTGTGTGAACCGTTCCTCTCCTGGCTTACCGCAGATCGACCAGATCGGCCTGCCTGGGAAGAGGAACCTGGGATGTGACCCCTGCCCCATCCCAGTTTGAGCTTATTCTTATGATGTTAATGCACTGGACGCTGGGCCGTGCCACTGAGCAGCACAAGCATGTGGATGTCCAGGTGACCCTGGATTGTGTCCCCTGCTTCTATGCTTTAAGGCATGTGCCCATGTTTACAGTCAGATACAGCCTCCAGCTGGGACACAGAAGCGTAAGGGGAAGAGTGTGGTGGTAGTGGTGGTAGGGGGTGCCTAGATTCTAACCCCAGCTCGGTCATGTAAAATTTGTGTGATCTTCGGGAAATACCTCTTCCCTTCTCTGTGATTGTTTCTTCCTTTGTTTAACAGAGAGGTTGTATTATGGACACCCACGATTCTCAACCCGGCTCCCACTAGAATCATCCACAAGCTTTTAAACCCCCTAGCACCCACCCAGAGATTCTTTGTCTGGGATGGGCCCAGGTATCAGTACTTTTCAAAAAGCTCCTTTAGTGATTCTGATGTGCTGCCAGGGTTGAGAACCACTGATTCTGATCATCTGTAAGGTCCTTTCCATCACTATAATCATAGCGTCTGGCAGGGAGGTACTGCCTCTTTGGGTTTCTGCTCACCACATCTTCGCCTGTGGCCCTAGATGTGCAGCGTGGAACCCCTGACTCAGGCAAGTACTCAGACTCAGTAGTTTCTTGGTTAAGTGTGCGGGCTCTGGAGGGTAAGAGTGTGAGTCCAGGGTTAGCTCTGGTTTTCCTCCATATAACATGGGGATAATAACAGTACCTTCCTCACTGAGTTGTTGCATTGAGTTAATTCACACTTGTAAAGTGCTTAAAATGATGCCTGGCACACAGTAAGTAGTCAAGGAACTTAGTTACTATTGTGGAAGACATCTGGATGAGAGGGGTGTCCAGAGAGGAGTGTCCAGGCATATTCTTGGGATGCAGATGAGGGTGGGAGTCCAGTGGGCTTGAGGCTCCGGACCTCTGTCTGGCAGGGCCTGCCTGGGGGCACGGGACCCGTACTGCGGCTGGGATGGAAAGCAGCAACGTTGCAGCACTCTCGAGGACAGCTCCAACATGAGCCTCTGGACCCAGAACATCACAGCATGTCCTGTGAGCACCCTTTTGTAGCCCCTACCAGGGACCTCTTCCCCCGAATTCAGGCCAACTGTCCACCAGTGTCCCCACAGGCCTTGTGTCTTCTCTGCCCCTGCCTTGGGTGACAGGGTCCTGCTCTCGATGTGTGTCCACAGGTGCGAAATGTGACTCGGGATGGGGGCTTCGGCCCATGGTCACCATGGCAACCATGTGAGCACTTGGATGGGGACAACTCAGGCTCTTGCTTGTGTCGGTCCCGAGCCTGTGACTCCCCTCGACCCCGCTGTGGGGGCCTCGACTGCCTGGGGCCAGCCGTTCACATTGCCAACTGCTCCAGGTATGTGAGGATACAGGGCATGCCCTCGGTGGCCTTGGAATGGAGTAAGGGGAATAGAGCAAATGGGGCATCATCCCAGCCAGGTGTTTGGACTAAGGGACAGAAAATACTTCAGGGCTGTGTAGGAGACTGGACAGGTGGCTGAGGTCTGAGGCAGGAAACGAGCACTGGGAGAGTTTCCAGGCCAGTGGGAGAGAAGTGTCTGCCTGGTGGTGCTTTGCAGACAAAGAGGAAGTCTGGATAGGCATGGGAGTCACTCCCAGATGATCTATAGCCTCAATAAGCCTTGCAGTCCCCAACTGGAAGGACAGCATGGGATGGCAGTAGCCACCTAATCACTCTGAGATTCTCTAAAGGGGGGTTACGGTGCCCTCCTTGAAGGTTGTTGGGCGGGTTAAATGAGACTCTCTCCCTATGTAGAGAGAGAGAGAGAGAGCTGCCTACTACCTACTACCCTGCCTACTACCTGGGGACTCCCTAAAGTGGTTAAAATAAATAATCCAAAATTCCAGACACTCTTAAAATAATTTTATATCCATTTATTAACTTAACCATCACAACACCCTCACGGAGTAGGATACAATCAGTATCCTTACTTTAAAGGTAAGAGTATGATGAAACACAGAAGATTTCGATAAATCGCCCAGCCTTAAAAAGCCAGTTAGTTGTAGAACCAAAATTTGTAAGGTCTGCCAGCCAACAAGGCTGAAACAAAGGGTACAGATGGGAAGGGACATCTTCTCTAGGGAAGATGTCCTTTGTCCCTGGCAAGTAGGGGCCATGTCCTATCGCTGTGCTCTAAGCACGAGTACAGCCTGGTGTATAGCAGAAGGCTTTCAATCTATGTTCGAGTGAACAAATGAATGCAGGAGTACGTCATTCCTGAGATGGTTTGGCTAGGAGCTATTGTATTTCCCGTGAATGGCATTTCCTGACAACAATACAAAACCCATCTATGCAGATGTTATTAGATCGGAGAGGCTAGGACTCAGAGGGTCATTGTCTCTGTCCCCTCTGGCCCCACCAGGAATGGGGCATGGACACCGTGGTCGTCTTGGGCCCTGTGCAGCACCTCCTGTGGGATCGGATTCCAGGTCCGCCAGCGAAGCTGCAGCAACCCCGCGCCACGCCACGGGGGCCGCATCTGCGTGGGCAAGAGCCGGGAGGAGCGGTGAGTTAGGGTGTGGCTGGAGGTTTCCGCGACAAGCCAAGCCCGAGGTCCCCGACTTCCCGGGGCCCCCCAGAAGGTGGTCTGGATTCTCTGGGTGATCCAATGGACCCTCGTTTTCCCAATTTTCCCCAAGTCTCACAATCCCAGTGACCTCTCATACGAAATGGTGGAGTAATGACTCCTCCCATTCTGCTCCTCAGGTTCTGTAACGAAAACACGCCTTGCCCGGTGCCCATCTTCTGGGCATCCTGGGGCTCCTGGAGCAAGTGCAGCAGCAACTGTGGGGGCGGCGTGCAGTCGCGCCGCCGGACCTGTGAGAACGGCAACTCCTGCCCGGGCTGCGGCGTGGTGAGGGTCCGGCCGAGGCGGGGGCGGGCGCGGGATGCTTGGACCCGCAGCCCAGGGTAGGGCAGACGGGGCGGGGTCGGAGTGCAAGGGCAGGCCAGGGTTTGCATGGCTGTGAAACAGCACTGGATCTCACCCCGAAGGAGTTCAAGACATGCAATCCCGAGGCCTGCCCCGAAGTGCGGCGCAACACGCCGTGGACGCCGTGGCTGCCGGTGAACGTGACCCAGGGCGGGGCGCGGCAGGAGCAGCGCTTCCGCTTCACTTGCCGCGCGCCGCTGCCCGA
>NW_011494604.1:880984-893836 GCF_000754665.1 Bison bison bison | reverse complement strand
GCTGCCCGACCCCCACGGGCTGCAGTTTGGCCGAAGGAGGATGGAAACCCGAACCTGCCCGGCGGACGGCTCAGGAGCCTGCGACACTGACGGTACAGCCCCAGGGCGATGGGGGCGGGGAAGGGGCGGGGTGGCGTGAGAGCTGGGGGACGCTTGGGCGGGGAAGGGTTGCGGTTTGGGAGAAGGCTTAGGTGGCGCTAGTGGTAAAGCACCTGCCTGCCAAATGCAGGAGACGTAAAAGATGCTGGTTCGATCCCTGGATTGGGAAGATTCCCTGGAGGAGGGCATGGCAGCCTACTCCAGTATTCTTGCCTGGAGAGTCCCATGGACAGCTTGATGGGCTACAGTCCATGAGGTCGAAAAAGAGTCGGACACGACTGAAGCGACTTAACATTTTGGCTAAAGCTCAGCCCCCTCTATTCCTCCAGCCCTGGTGGAGGATCTCCTGCGCAGCGGGGGCGCCTCCCCGCTCATGGTGAGCGGGGGCTGGGCCGCCTGGGGCCCATGGTCCTCCTGCTCCCGGGACTGTGAGCTGGGTTTCCGCTTCCGGAAGAGAACATGCACGAACCCCGAGCCCCGCAACGGGGGCCTGCCCTGCGTGGGTGATGCCGCTGAGTATCAGGACTGCAACCCGCACGCTTGTCCAGGTAACCCTCCACCAAGGAATCTTGCCCAGGGAACCCCTCGCCCAGGGAACTCCCAGGCCTACCCGGGCCTCAGCTCAAGCGTGGAGACCACTCCTCCCCGCCCACTCTGCACACGGGGCCCCAGAGCAATTTCTTTGGCCCTGAAAATGGACAGAGCAGCGACTCCCAGGGACCAGACATTTCCTCACCCGCTGTGCTGCTGTTTTCTTTTTCCTAATGGGTTAGCCAGAGAAGGTGCTTAATTTGACATGGAGTTGGTTTTGGGGGTCTTCTCTGCAGCCTGCGTTTGCCCTGCCTCCTCTGAGGGAAGGGGGCACTCCCTCACAGTGGGCTGTAGGTAGCCCGGGCAGAGTGACCTGGGATGGGGAAAAGACTGTCTCGGGCCCTGCCTGCACCCGCGGCCCCTCTTCACACACCCCATACCTTGCAGTGCGGGGTGCCTGGTCTTGCTGGACCGCTTGGTCCCCGTGCTCTGCCTCCTGCGGTGGCGGCCACTACCAACGCACCCGTTCCTGTACCAGCCCCGCGCCTTCCCCCGGCGAGGACATTTGTCTCGGGCTGCACACGGAGGAGGCGCTGTGTGCCACACAGGCCTGCCCAGGTACTGAGTACGTCTGGCAGGATCTGGGGAGCAACTGTGGAGCCTGCCCATCCCCACTATGAGATCTGAGGAGTTAACTTCATCCCAACCCACAACCCACAGAAGGCTGGTCGCCGTGGTCTGAGTGGAGTGCATGCACTGAGGATGGAGTGCAAAGCCGCGACAGGCACTGTGAGGAGCTGGTCCCTGGGCCCAGCGCTTGTGCTGGAAACAGCAGCCAGAGCCGGCCCTGCCCTTACAGCGAGATTCCCGGTGGGTCTTCTAGCCAGCACCTTCACACCCACCCTCTCTGCTCTGAGTCCCCAACTTCCTTCCCCTTCTGAACTATTCTGGGGGGTGCAGGATGAAACGCCAGAGTGGGACGTTCACACACTTCAGGCCTTTGTCCCTTCTCATCTAGTGGATGGGCCAACCCTTCTTAGAGGTGAGGTTCGGGGGGAGACAAAGGGGAGTGAAAGTCGCCAGTCCCAGTCCCACAGGTTACTGCTGACCCAGGGGTCCTGCGAGAGAGACATACTGAGCCCTAAGAGGGACCCATCCCCTCCCCTCCCTGCCTCTGACACCCACTCTGCTTGTCTTCGTGCAGTGATCCTGCCTGCCTCCAGTGTGGATGAGGCCACCAGCTGTGGAGGTAAAAGGAACCTGCCCCAGCTCACAACGCGGCATTTCTACCCACCACCACCCCTACAAGGAGGAGGCCCACCTACTCCAAAATCTGGAGTCTACTTCTCGCTCTGGACACGCAGACCTTGTTGAGGTCCTGCACTGCTTTAGACCATATGTAGGGGAGTCCAGGCAGTTCCGCCCTTGTCCCCCAACTAAGAAGTGGTTGTCTAGTCTGTATTCAAGAGGAGTCACGCAACTCCACACCACTGGCTGCCTCCTCTGACCCAAGCCACAGGTGGTCCTGTGAGACAGGTCTCTGGTGACAGGCCACTCAGCTTCCTTGTTTCTGATAGCTCTGGCCTCAAAGCCCTTTATGTCTCAGAGCCTCCTCTCGGGAGGCAGTTGGTGGGGGGTCTTCACAGTGACCCTTCCCTTACTTCTGGCCTCTTGCTCTCCCAGGGTTCAGTCTCATCCACCTGGTGGCCACGGCTATCTCCTGCTTCCTGGGCTCTGGGCTGCTGACCTTGGCGGTGTACCTTTCCTGCCAGCATTGCCAGCACCAGTCCCAGGAGTCCACGCTCGTCCATCCCGCCACCCCCAACCACCTGCACTACAAGGGTGGGGGCACCCCCAAGAATGAGAAGTACACGCCCATGGAATTCAAGGTGGGAGCCCTCCTGTAGAAGCAGGGGCTGGGTGAAGGGTGCAGGGGTCCTGGCCCTAAGCTGGGCATCACTGGGATGAGCTCTCAGAGGGGGCAGTGGTATTGTGAACAGAACACTGTGTCAATAGCCAGAATGTTCTCTCATCAATGGGCTCCTGACTTCCTTGCCCTGGCCTATTCCCTTGCCCCATCTCTCCTTTTCACCCTTTCTCTCTGGTTCCTTCCTTCTCCCACAGACCCTGAACAAGAATAACCTGATCCCTGATGACAGAGCCAACTTCTACCCGTTGCAGCAGACCAACGTGTACACGACCACCTACTACCCAAGCCCACTGAACAAACACAGCTTCCGGCCTGAGGCCTCACCTGGACAACGGTGCTTCCCCAACAGCTGATATCACTGTCCTGGGGACTTGGGCTCCTTGCCTTCCAAAGGCACAGAGCAGGTGGAGATGGGACGGTGGAGCCAGTTTGGTGTTCTCCCTCTGCAGTAGGCCAGGAACTTGCTGCCTTGCCTTGCGAGGGTCCCATCCGGCTTCAGAGAGCTCTGGCTGGCAGTGACCATGGGGGAGAGGGCTGGCTTCAGGCTGGCATGTGGCTGCGGTTCTGGCTCAGCCCAGGTCTCTCATGGCCTGCTTGCAACCCACCATCATGCTGATCTCCTCTGCCATGTCTGGGCTGTGGACCTGCTAGGCATGTGAGGGAATTGGAGAGTGAGACATCAAGAAGGCTCTTAGGTTTGGGTTGGAAATGATGGCCTGTGTGGCTCTCATGGGCTGAGTCTGCCCCTCTCTGGCTGGCCCCAGGAAGGGCCTGGGCCACATCCCGATTATCTTGGAAAGAAACTAATCTAATGGCCCTAATAGTTCTGGATTCTCTGCCCAGGGCTGGGCCATTGTGGTGCTGCCCCAGTGTGACATGGGGACCAAGGCTGGCCCAGGTTGTCCACTTTCTCCTAGCAGTCTGAACATGGCCCAGGGACGTCCCTCCGGTCAGAGGCAGTGGGGACTGGGGGCTGGAGGCTGATCTTTGCTGAGAAGTCCTTTAATCTGGGCTGGCACATCCCTCAGCCTTTCCTTCAGAGTGCACGAATGGTAGCCCAGGGGCAAGGGAGGCGGGAGTCCAGCCCTGGTGCTGCTCTGGAGACTGCCTTCCAGTTGCTGCTCGATGTAGCTGTTGGCTGAGACCTGCTTGGGAGTCTGTGCTGGCCCCTCATCTGTTCAGGAACACACACACACGTACACACACAATCACAATCTGCTACAGCAACAAAAAGGATGTTAGGCTGTGGCATGATTAATTAAAGATGATACCCAGTCTCCAAATGTAACGTTGTCTTCGTGCATATGTTTGTGGGCTCTTCTTGGCACGGTCTGATCAATTAGGGCAATGCACTGGGGTGACAGATGGTCTTCTCACGGTGGGGCAGATGACCCAGGTAGAGTTTGACTTTAATAGAGGATAACTTGCCATTTGTGAATAAATCTCCACACACATGTTGCCCTAAACCCTTGTTGGAAAAGAGGTTACAGATAAACAAATTCACAAGTAGGGACACAAAGAAAATCAAGGCAGTACAACAGGAAATTTCTGCCTGTTCCCTTAGCAGCGCTATCAGGCTCCGCAGTGGAAATATCTGAGTGCAGGGGAGTATTAATGAGGGGTATTTTATGAGGTATTTACACTGCTGAGTTTAATAAATCAAAATTGACTGAGACATGAGTAAGCCTGTGAGGTGGGGGAAGCCTGCTATAGTTTTTGCTGGATTAAATCAAAATAGCCTCAAAGTCTCAGCCCAGGAAATCAGTGCTTCCATTTTGAATGAGACTGATGGACATGTTAAATTTAGAGAGCAATTTCCTGACTTAATTGGCTGGATCAATTCTTACAGGATTCTCAGCAAAGTCTACTTGTAGGTTAGGCTGTAAAGTGTGAAATCCTGGGGATAGATGAGGCAGAGAATCTTGGGGAGGAGAGGAGGAGGAAGGAAAGAGCATTCCGGGCCCGTTTGTCTTGGAGACCTTTGTGCTCACCGGGACAAGGGCAACAGCAGTGGCTTCAGGCTGAGGTGGAGCCCAGTCAGAGCTCAGGGGACATACGAGGATTTCTGGGGATCCCCAAATCCCTTGAATTGGGGATTCCTCACTGGGTTCCTGCTCACCCTGTGAATGCAGAGCTTGTAGGGGTCTGTGCTAGATCTTGGGGTTTTGGATTCCCTTGGACCTCATAGGGACAGGGAAGTTCAAGAGTGTTCCAGGGCCCAGGGTGCCTGCTTCACAGGGGTCACTCACATGTGCCTGGTACTGTTCAAGTCTGGAGGAAGTAGTCATGGAGAATTCCTGTGGCATGCCCAGCCACTGTGACTGGAATGGCAACAGTGGGAGGTAAACCCATGTGTGTCATGGCAAATACACGCCACACACGCATGCACACACACACATGCACACACACGCATGCACACACGCATGCACACACACGCATGCACACACACACATGCACACACTGTGAATTCTTTGTTCGTAAAACCTGTTGTGTTTTTGGAGGCATGACCATTCATAACTCTGGAAAGGATCCACACTGCATGCAATTAGCTTGCAAGGATGGCACAGGCTACTTCATAGCCTGGCCCAGAACTGAGGAAACCAGAAATGTGCTCCCTGATAAGGAGGGTGTGATGCTCTCTGGCAGGTGCTTGAGGCCACATGGATGGCTGCATGGTGTCAGGGAGCTAAAGTGTGAAAGAAAAAGGGGCTTCACTGGCTCAGCTGGCCCAGCAAGAACCTCCAGCAAGAGGGAGGAAGATGCCAGGTTAGGTGCTCCAAGCCTTCTTGGGCCTCTTGTCTCAAAATAACTCTGTGTGTGTGTGTGCATTTTCTTCTTATTAAAGTAATATACTTTCACTGTGGAAAATTTAAAGAATTCAGGAAACCAAAAAGTACAATTAACAGTTATGTTGAAAAACAAAGCAGAGACTTGGGGAGTGTAAATAAATGGTGGTATCTCAACATCACTCCAAAAACATAGAGAACAAAAAACAAAAGCTCTGTCACTATTTTCAATAAAACTAGGATGTATCTGTAATCCCAAATCATAATACATGAAGACAGAAAGCAGATGAAGGAATAGCAGTCATCTAGTAGAGTGGATGTGGGTCAAACCTGAGCACTCAGTTTCAGAAGGAATCAGAAGTTGGAAGAATAAAGTATCAGGGAAGGTGGAGTTAAGGTAGGGGCCTAAAAAGAGAGGGGTTGGTTCATTTCTCCAGGAGGAAGAAATAGAGCTGGGCACCTTTTTCCTTTTAGGACAGATGAGATTTAGAACAAAAACCGGGCTTCTCTCTCTGGTGGCAGACACTGGCCGTGTGGTGGACAGTTATTGGGACCCAGAGTACAGAGTTCTTGTCTCATAGCCCAGTCCTTGAGCAGCTCAACTGTAACCCTTAAGCAGCCACGGTTAGGAGCCCATTAACAATGCAAAGAGATCATCTTCCCACATGGTCAGGCAGGTGAGGCGGTACACCTGGGCAAGTACCTGGGCTTCCCGCACTAGAGGTTGGATTCCAAGGCCTGGTTCCAAAGTCAGACAGCACAATTTAAGCCTCTATATTCAAGTTAAATTTTAGCTTGATTTAGCACATGTCACCTGGAGAGAGAGGCTACAGACCAAACTTGCTTTGACATCTGGTAATGGACAGGAATGATACTGAAGCTGAAACTCCAGTACTTTGGCCACCTCATGCGAAGAGGTGACTCATTGGAAAAGACTCTGATGCTGGGAGGGATTGGGGGCAGGAGGAGAAGGGGACAACAGAGGATGAGATGGCTGGATAGCATCACCGACTCGATGGACGTGAGTTTGAGTGAACTCTGGGAGTTGGTGATGGACAGGGAGGCCTGGCATGCTGCAATTCATGGGGTAACAAAGAGTCCGACACAACTGAGCGACTGAACTGAACTGAAAGCTTGCCTTTGACCTTGTTTTTTGTTGTTTAATCACTGAGTCATGTCAGACTCTTTGTGACCCCATGAACTGCAGAACACCAGGCTTCCCTGTCCTTCACTATCTCCTGGAGTTTGCTCAAACTCATGTCTACTGAGTCAGCAATGCTATTTAACCATCTCATCTTCTGTCAACCCCTTCTCCTCCTGCCCTTAGTCTTTCCTGGCATCAGGGTCTTTTCCAATGAGTCTGCTTTTCACATCAGGTAGCCAAAGTGTTGGAGCTTCAGCTTCAGCATCAGTCCTTCCAATGAATATTCAGTGTTGATTTCCTTTAGGATTGGCTGGTTTGATCTCCTTGCTGTCCAAGGGACTTGATATTCAGCCCAAAATCTGTGAATTGACCTTCAGCCCCAGCTTTTGGAAGTTTAACTGTAACATGGGCGGAGCACATGGCCATTATCAGCCAGCTGAGATTTGCCTCTTCACCAGGGCCTGCGCACTGGTGGGAGGACCCAGACTGGGTGCTGGACTAGTGCTCCCCGGTAGGGTAACCGGCAGGCACAAGGACCCCCTCCTCTTAACCAGAACTGGACCTTGGAGGGTGAAAGTTGAGTCTTGGGGCCTTGTCCTTTCTTGTCAGAACAGAGAGTAACATTTGCTTGGTGGAGATTTATAAGAACATCATTACCTGACCGTGACTGACTTGCAGAACAAAGGATCTGACACCAAGATGTTTGCTACAACTAACCACGCCTCCCTCACCTTTCCTAGAAAAGGGCTTTGCTGAAAGCTTTGAGGGAGTTTGGGGATTTTAAGGCATGAGCCACCCAGCTCCTTCTGGAGCCCTGCAGTAAACCTTTCTCTGCTCCAAATTCCAATGCTTTGATATTGTTTGGCCTCGCTGTGCAGCAGGCACGCGGACTTGCATTCAATAACATAAATGTGTACTTTTTCATCATTTAAAGCACCCCGAGCTTGTGCCTGAGCTACAGCTGTGGTTAATAGGTTACCATTATATCAATTCAGCTTGTCAACTCTGGTGACATGCACAGGGCACACCATTTAGATTTATTGTTAATAGATCACACTGACTATAAATGTCTAGCTGAATCTTGAAGTGAAATCTCTATACTTCATATGTTGAAATTCAATTAGTCGGTAGAACTATATATGCATATTTATTACTGTAAGAGTAAAATGCTCCAATTATAATGATTGTGAAAGCTGCTAATTTTATGTTCAAACACAATTAAGCCCTTTAAAATTAGCAAATGAATAGGGAACAAGAATGAGAGTTTAAAAGAATATTGAGAGACAATGGTAGCTAGATAACTTTAGGAAGAACATTATAGTCTTTGTGAGCTGTGTTCTCAGTCACTAAGTCATGTCCAACTCTTTGCGACCCCCTGGACTGTAGCCCACCAGTCTCCTCTGTCCGTGGAATTTTCCAGGCAAGAACGCTGGACTGGGTTACAATTTCCTCCTCCAGGGGATCTTCCCAAACCAGGGATCGAAACCTGTGTCTCTTGCATCTCCTGCATTGGCAGGCGAATTCTTTACCACTGTACCACCTGGGAAGCCCATTAATTAAAAATAATACAAGGCAGAATAATAGAGATTTGATTAAATCATAATTCGAATATTTGCCAACTGGCTTGGTGTCTATCATTCATTATGTTAAACAAAATAATCTTTAACCATTATGTTTAAATGTTGGTATTTAATTCCATTTTGGTTATGAGCCTTTCAAGAATAAAGTCTATTTGGGAATTCACATCTTATCAAAATGGATTTTTAGAAAAGAATGTCAGTTTTTCGACTTCAACATTTTGTAGGCAGAAAATATTACTTAAGTGTTTATAATATCCATGGCACATCACCTTTAATCTAGACATAATACAGAACATAAAAGGAATGGAGAAAAAAAAGTCCAGGAAAATATAATATCCAAAAACATCCCTGGTTTCTCTACTGTTCTTAGTGAAGTGAGCATCTATTTAGCACCACAAAACTGCAGCTGACCACACCGAGCAATTATTAATATTCTTCCTGCACTGTGATGTCAAGTTTAAAATTTAAATATGTAATATTAATCATTTAACTTAATTAATATAATTTTAATAGCAAAATTATAAGAATAATTGCATTCTTTGTGATGAGATTTTAGATTAATTCCTAAAATCCCAGATGTGATCACACACATCTCAGAGAGGCACACATCTCCAAGGTGCTCCCTTCTCTCTGCCCCTCATTGTGGCCCTGTCCCCCAGGTACCTGGTCAGACCCCGCTGAGGGCCCCCACCACTCCTGTTCCCTTTTTTGTCATCAAACCATGTCTGCTCAATATCCAAGGTTTCCTGGGTCTCCATTCTCTTAACTGGATGAGCAGAATCCAGCTTCAGTGTGACTGGTTGACACTGCCTTATAATTAAGGCTAACCTCAATAGAAGAAAGGAGCAGACCGCAATGCCAGAGAAAGTGGCTGAGCTGGCTGGGAGGGTGGGATTCTGTAAATGGAGAGGCACACTCCACTCTCCAGCTGTTGTTCTCTTCTGCCTCCTGCCTCATCCCAACTACCGTGCTGAGGAGATTCTCCACCCACAGGGTGTAAGACTGACTTGGCCTGTGACCTTTACCTTTAAATTTCCTTTCAGAGAAAAGAGGAGTTTGAGATGTTTGGTTTGCTGCCTGGGCCCCTCCAGGAACAGTCAATGTGGCAAGGTAAATCCACTTTCTGAGCACGGTGTCTCCGTCTGCCAGGAGCACGCCCAGAACTCAGCCAGCACTGGCCTCCACTGCTAGTTCTTTTGTGAGAGGTGGCGCGGTGGCTGTAAGTAGTAGTGAGTGGTAGCATTGCCTTTAAAAAAAAACAACACATACTTCCTGAAAGAATTTTGAAAACTTTAGTTACACCCTTATAATTTTTACATTGACATCTAAAAGTTTTCATCACAGCTTAAAGTGCTACAAAGGATGTAATTTCTGGCATATTGCAAATACTGCCATTTAAAAATAAAACCATTCTTTTAAATGTAACTAATAGCATCTAAGGAAGGGCTTACCAGGTGGTGCTTGTGGTAAAGAACCCTCCTGCCAACACAGGAACCATTCTCTGAATGTCTTTATATCTGAGACATAAGAGACGTGTGTTTGATCCCTGGGTGGGGAAGATCCCCTGGAGGAGGGCATTGCAACCCACTCCAGTATTCTTGCCTACAGATCCCATGGACAGAGGAGCCTGGCGGTCTACAGTCCATGGGGTCACAGAAAGTCAGACATGACTAAAGTGACTTAACAATAGCATCTAAAAAACAAAGCATTAAAAAGAAATACAGGAAAAACTATATTTTTAAGCTTGAAAGTCTTTTATTGTTCACACTATCATACTTCTTTGCAACTAAAACATATCTGTGAAAAGAAAAGCTAATTTTAAAAAAATAAGTTAAAAATTATTTGGGATCAAGATACCATGATTATTACTAACATCAAACATAGAGATACTTGAATTTTGACAATTATTAAATGTAAAGTTAAATTTTAGAGGGCAGCAGTTTAGAATTTATCACTAGAATGAGAAAGATTAATAGCAGAGAGATAAAGTGAGTGTGTTAGGGCTTACAAAGCATGCATCAATAATTATTGTCAAGTGCGTTATTTACAGAAGAATCCACAATATTGGTAGAATGTGGACACTGAAATCTATGGTAGGAATTTAGAACAATAGAGAAGGTGGCAATGATAACAAGGAAGTGATGATATTCATCTTTTGCTTATAATCAAGTAATGCATCAATGTAAAAGATGAATTGGAAAAGGAAATGGCAACCCACTCCAGTGTTCTTGCCTGGAGAATCCCATGGACAGAGAAGCCTGGTAGACTGCAGTCCATGGGGTCGCACAGAGTTGGACACGACTGAAGCGACTTGGCAAAAGATGAATATGGATTTATGGTATTTGGTAATGTTTTGACAAAATTTAATAAAAACCAATAAAGTGTTTCGAAGAAAGAATAGGAGAAAATCTTCATGAACTTGGGGTAGGCAAGGATTTTATATGACACTCAAAGCACAGTCCATAAAAGAAAACTGCTAAATCATACTTCATCAATATAAAGAACTTCTCTTTGAAAGACCCTGTTAAAAGAGTTAAAAGATAATTCACTGGGCTGGGAATTCTCTGGTGATCTAGTGTAGCACTGCATGCTTTCACTGCCTAAAGCGTGGGTGCAAACCCTGGCCAGGGAACTAAGATCCCACAAGCCACGTGGTGTGGCCAAACGGAGAAAAAAGGAGATAATCCACTGATGGGGAGAAAACACTGGTAAATCCAGAATCTATAAAGAACTATCAAGGTGCAGTAACAAGAAAACAAAGAACCCAAGAATAAATGTGCAAAAGTCTTGAAAGACCTTTCACCAGAAAAAAAATGATGAATGCCAAATAAACATGTGGAAACATGCCATTTGCCATTAGAAAAAAACGTGAATTAAAACCACAGTGAGGTACCATAACAACTATTAAAATGGCTAAATTTGAAAGGACTGATCATACCAAGTGTGACGAAGATGTGGAATAAGGGAAACTCTCCTACACGCTGGCAGAATGTAAAATGGGACCACCACTTCAGAAATAGTTTGGCAGCTTCTTAAATAAACATATATTTATTGTATAATCCAGTCATTCCACTCCTAAGTATTGGCCGAGGAGACAGGAAAGTATACTTCCATACAAAGACACAAATGTTCATAGCACTCGTATTTGTAAGGGCCAACAACCAGATACAGTCTAAATATCCATTACCGGGTGAAGGGATAAACAAATTGTGGTACATTCATACAATGGATACATTCAGCAATAAGAAGGAGCAAAATATTGATGCATGGAGCAAATGAATGAATGAATGAAAGGAACCAGAGAAAAAGAAAGAATATCTACTGTATTGTTCCATGTATATACAATTCTAGAAAATGAAACATCTGAAATGGCAGAAGGCAGATCAGTGACTGCCTAGGGATGGGATATGGTTGATAGGGCAGGTGGAGGGAAGGATGTTAAAGAAGCAACAGATAAGTTCATTTATCTTGATGGGGGCAGTGGTTTCATGGGTATGCACATGTAGCACAGAGCTTGTGTCATATACTTTAAATACCCGAGGCTAACTGAATGTCTGTTCTATCTCCATAAAGCCGTTAAAAAGCGTGAATACATGCCCAAGAAAATATAAAATACTAACTTAGTTCTTAGAATGTTTCCTTTACTTGAAGGTGTACTATTTAGCTATCTGAAGTACACAGGGAAACACCTTCCTCCCCCTCTTTGAAAGGCTCTGGATTTTGCCCACAGGGAGGGCTGGGTGACAAAGGACTCTCTTAGAGCTCTTCCTCCAGCTGAGAGTGGGGAAGAGACAGACAGGAGGAGCTTCCAAAGCCCCGTGCTTCACTGCAATCTCAAACATTCTGAGATACAGTTAGGTAAGGCTGCAGCCCTGACAGGCATGCATCACACGGGAGAAGTCAGGTCCTGTCACCTTGACCGCCTCTCACTGATCTCAGCCCTGACCTTGTGTCGGCAGGTACTCTCTGATGGTCTGAGGAAAGGGAGTGCTTGGTTTCCTTAAATCTGTCACTCTGTGAAACTCTTGTGCTCATGTGCCCTGGTCTGAAGGCCCCTGACACAGAGGGATTGTCACTAACATGGGTCCCTGGACTTTTTCTTTAGTTACTAGAAATTGAGGCCAGATGAGAATTCCATGCAAGCCTTTATTGGGGTTTGTGCTGCAGCACTAGGCAGTGAAAACAAGTAACAGCTGCCCTTGTGCACTCTGGGACAGGAGCAGCTTGGGTCCTTAAAGGGGTTAACAACAGGGGGGTCCATGGGCTGGGCAGGAGACATAGCTTAGGTGGTCTGCCCACCCTCTTGGTGGTGTCATGAGTGGGGATCATGGATAGCGTACCCTGCTTTTGCTCTTGGGACCTCAGAAATGGCAGTTGGTTTGTGGCCTTTTTTGTATCTTCTTGTCCATAATTTGTCCCACCTGCGCTCTGTGCAGTTATGTTTAATCCCTTATAATTTCTTCGTATTCCATTGCCTGAGGAGATGTGTGTCCAGGGCCAAGCACTCCAGTGTAGGTCCCAGGTTCCAGCCTAACATGATGACCCTGGACTTTCGAATTCTAGACCCAGCATTTACTGTGATATGTGAGGTAGGAGAAGGCAGTGGCAACCCACTCCAGTATTCTTGCTTGGAAAATCCCGTGGACGGAGGAGCCTGGTAGGCTGCAGGCCATGGGGTCACTAGGAGTCGGACATGACTGAGCGACTTCACTCTCACTTTTCACTTTCATGCATTGGAGAAGGAAATGGCAACCACTCCAGTGTTCTTGCCTGGAGAATCCC
>NW_011494604.1:848896-880884 GCF_000754665.1 Bison bison bison | reverse complement strand
TTCATGCATTGGAGAAGGAAATGGCAACCACTCCAGTGTTCTTGCCTGGAGAATCCCAGGGACAGGGGAGCCTGGTGGGCTGCCGTCTATGGGGTCGCACAGAGTTGGACACGACTGAAGTGACTTGGCAGCAGCAGCAGTGAGGCAGGAACAGTGACACTTACCTTGCAGGTCTGTTGTGAAGAGTAAATTGACTCTAGAACAGGGCCTTGTACAAAGGCTGGCCACGCAAATACACTGCTCTTGGGAAAGCTCCTTTACTCGTGTGTGTGTGTGTGTGTGTGTGTGTGTGTGTGAGAGAGAGAGAGAGAGAGAGAGAGAGACACAGCCTTGCCCAGGACCTACTTCCTCCTGGTTGGAGCCCAGAGCTCTGTAGCCACAACCTGAACTCAAATACATCCCTGGCTCATCACCTATTTGACCTTGGGCAATTTGTTCTTATGCAAAATGGAGCTAATAATAGAACCTACCCTGGGTTTGCTATGAGGGCTGAAGCCTGGAAAGTGCTTACAGCAGGATCAGGCACTTAGCAAGCACCCAAAATTGTTATCATTGTTACTGAGCTAAGCATGGGAGTTAGGTTGTTTTTGCAATCTGAGTCACTGGGATGTCAAAGTAAACATGTGTTGACTGAAAAATGCACAACATAAAAGTTTGAGAATTATGTTTTATTTGGTGAAACTTCTGGAGACTTAAGCCTGGAAGACAGTTTCTCAGATAGCTCCAACGGACAGCTCCGAAGATATAAGGGAGGAGCCAGGATATACAGGAGTTTTGCAACAAAAACCAGATAGTCAAAAGATTGTTGTTGTTTAGTCACTAAGTTGGTTCCTACTCTTTTGCAACCCCATGGACTGTGTAGCCTGCTAGGCTCCTCTGTCCATGGGATTTCCCAGGCAAGAACATTGGAGTGGGTTGCAATTTCCTCCTCCAGGGGATCTTCTCAACCCAAGGAGTGAACCTGTGTCTCCAGCATTGCAGGTGGATTCTTTACTGCTGAGTCATTGGGGAAGACCTAGTCAAAAGATTACCATTAATTAAAGAAAATCAGACATCTACAGTTAATGAATTTAGAGTTTTTCTGTGTATGAGAAGATGCAAGAGTAGGCTTATTGAAATCATTCCTTTGTATGCACCTTAACTATCTAGGGCCAGTATCTCAATTTTCTCCATCTTGAATCCCCTCAAAGTACACAATTGGGGGGCAGCTGCAGTGGCTGCTGGCTTGATGGCCACAACATCATTAGTTTACTGATATGGTAGCAAATATAAAAGTATGGAAAATATGATTCTGAGCTTCTCAAAATATACCCTAGCTTTCTTTGGGGAACAAATGATACCAGCCCAGTAAATTACGCATGAAACAGTTCTGTAAGACACCACTTCTGGAAAAAACCAAAGTCTCCCATATAGGGCCCTCCCATCTCCATTTATCTAAACTTGAGAATTTCCACCCTTCCCACCACCCCTTCTGTATGATCAGGCCACCCAAGATGGCTGTTCCCTTGCTCTCTGTACATCCCCTGCTCAACCAGTGCCTGCTTCACTCACGCCCCACTCACATGACTGACCTTCCTACATTCTTGCCCCTGGCCCCGGGTAATGATTGTTCTAATCTTTAGATCAGAACCTCTCCACCAGACAGCTTATCAAAGGGGCGGTATGGGGCGTGCTCCCTGGCTGGTTTCCCAGGTAACCAATGGGCCAACTTGACTTCAATTCCCCTTTAATTAGTAATCTGCCCCTGCCCCGGAGCAAAGCCCACCGCCAAGTCCTGTCTGCTGTCTGCCACAAACACGGTGGGGTGTTGCTCCAGGACCTTGCTTCATACATGCAAGCTCCCCCATCCATTAAATCACTAATGTCTCTGTTGCTGACTCTGGGCCTTTTTTTCAGTCTTGAAGTTGGACAAGCACTGGGTTTGCAGGCCTGCGGGGTGCAGCCCAATACCTTCCCGCATCACTGCCTTCTTTCTGCCTCTTGCTGAAATTCAGAATTGATCAGGCCTTTAAAGATCATCAGGTCCAGTGTTTTAATGGAAGAAACAACTAATGGGTTGAATCAGGGCCCATGCCCAGGTGTGTGGTTTATGAGAAGTGAAGAAAGAACAGAAAGGAAGAGCGGCCTCCTGTTGCCTCTCCTTGTTATTTTTTCCACCTGAGCAGAATCCCTGAAATTAACTCATTTGCTGGTGGACCTTAATGGGGCTTATGACACAGGAAGAAACAGAATTTCGTCTCTGCCTCTGCTTCCTGATACACACACCCCAAAACCCTTGGAATCTCTGAAGGACATGTCTTTTGTATGGTATGGATGGCTATGGGCTGGGGGCTCCTGGATAGCCTCTGAATGGGGGGGGTGGGTGGTTGCCAGGGGAACCAACCAGCTGATTAGAGGGCTGGCCCATCGGCCCCAACCTCCTGGAAAGGTTGAGCTAATCACTAAGGGCTAACGATGTACTCAATTGTGCCTGTAATGAAACCTCCATTAAAAAAAAAAAACAAAACACCTCTAACCAAAAGGTTTAGAGAAAACACACTTCTGAGCTGGTGAACACTCAGAAGTGCTGAGAGAACAGTATGCCTAGAGGGGTCACGGAAGCTCTGTGCCCCTTCTCCCATGCCCTAGCCCACTCATCTCTTCTAGTGGCTGTTCCTAAATTGCATTCTTTTATAACAACGTAGTAATCTGGTACAGAAACTGTTTTCCTGAGTTCTGTGAGCTGTTATAGCAAATTATCAAACTTGAGGAGGGGTTATGGAAATCTCTGATTTACTTTTTTAATTGAACTACAGTTGATTTACAATACTGTGTTAGTTTTAGGTGTACAGCAAAGTGATTCCATTACACACACACACACATATATATATATAACATTTTTATATTTATACACATAATCTTTTTCAGACTATTTTCCATTATAGGCTATTACAAGATATTGAATATAGTTCCTTGTGCTCTACAGGAAATCCTAATTGTTTAGCTATTTTAGAGATAGTGGTATGTATCTGTTAATCCCAAACTCCTAATTTATCCCTGCCCCCCTTTCCCCTTTGATAACCAAAGTTTGTTTTCTATGGCTGTGAATCTGCTTCTGTTTTGTAAATAAGTTCATTCGTGTTATTTTTTAGATTTCACATGTAAGTGATATCACATAACACTTGCCTCTGTCTGACTTCACTTAGGGTGGTAATCTCTAGGTCCATCCATACTGCTGCAAATGGCAATATTTCATTCTCTTTTATGGCTCAGTAATATTCCATTGTGTATGTGAATATATACACACACACCACATCTTAAATCATCTACTGATGAACATTTAGGATGCTTCCATGTCTTGGTTATTGCAAACAGTGCTGCTATGAACAGCGGGGTGCATGTATCTTTTCAAATAGAAATTTTAATCTTTTCCAGATATGCCTAGGAGTAGGACTGCTGAATCATATGGTAACTCTGTTTTTAGTTTTTTTTTTTTTTTTTAAGGAATCTCCATACTGTTTTCTATAGTGGCTGTATCGATTTACATTTCCACCAACAGTGTAGGAGAATTCCCTATTCTACACATCCTCTCCAGCATTTATCATCTGTAGACTTTTTGATTGGAGAAGGCATTGGCACCCCACTCAGTACTCTTGCTTGGAAAATCCCATGGACAGAGGAGCCTGGTAGGGTGCAGTCCATGGGGTCGCTAAAAGTCGGACACGACTGAGCGACTTCACTTTCACTTTTCACTTTCATGCATTAGAGAAGGAAATGGCAACCCACTCCAGAGTTCTTGCCTGGAGAGTCCCAGGGACAGAGGAGCCTGGTGGGCTGCCGTGTATGGGGTCACACAGAGTTGGACATGACTGAAGTGACTTAGCAGCAGCAGCAGACTTTTTGATGATGCCATTCTGACCGTTGTGGCTTGCTACTTCATTGTAATTTTGATTTGCATTTCTCTAATAATTAGGGATGTTGAATGTCTTTTCAAGTGCCTGTTGTGTGCCTTCTTTGGAGAGAAGTCTGTTTAGATCTCCTGTCTATTTTTTGATTGGGGAACCTGTGATTTATATCCTTTCAAGGGTCAGAAGCAGAGGTGACAACTTGGACTTGTAACTGGAGTCTTAAAGAGGAAGGAGGAGAGGGGAACTCCTATGAGACTGAGCCCTTAACCTGTGGGGTTTACCCTATTCCAAGTGGTTATTGTCAGAGTCGAGTTCAACTGTTGGTGACTGCTGAGAATTAGAGAATTGCTTGGTGTGGAGAAATTCACACATTTGGTGTCACAATTAAGTGTAGAGAAGAAACAGGTTTTTCTATTCTTGTTTAGTTGCTGAGTCATGTCCAACTCTTGCGACCCCAAAGACTTCCGCCCACCAGGCTTCTGCTCCTCTATCCATGGGATTCTTAATACTGGAGTGGGTTGCCATGATATCCTTCAGGGGATTTTCCTGACCCAGGAATCAAATATGAACCTCTTATGTCTCCTGCATTGGCAGGCAGGTTCTTTACCACTAGCGCCACCTGGGAAGCCCATGGGAATACTTGTCAGGAGTTAAAAGTCTTCATAATTGAACCAAGCAATTCTCCTTCTAGGTATCTTTTCTAAGAAAATAATCAGAGAGTAGAAGGAGGATAAATATGTAACAACAACCCCAGAAACAGCCTTAATGTCCAACAATAAAAGTAAATACTTTAAATTATAAAAGCTTCCCTTGTCATGGGAAAATGTCCATGATATGTTAAGGATATAAAACAAAAATACAGTTATGATCTGTTCTATACTAAAATCATTTATAGCAAGATGTAAATAAAGCATGATACTTTTCCATATCTCAAAAAATGAAGACTTTGGAACCTTCAAGAAGAGAACAGGACTATTAATATTTGATAACTACTCCAGGAAAGCTAAGGAAACCTTTCCTTCCAAAGTCTAAAGGGTATGTATGATTCCAAGTTTTTCCAAGAACAGTCTCCTCACCACCTAACCTGGGAAGCGCTTGCTTTGAAACTATTAAAGTGCTTCCATGTTTTTGTGGTGACTCCGAACCTATCTTCATAGCTTTTGCTGCTTGTTCTTTTGTTTTAAATGCTGCAAAGGCAAATCCCTTTAGATTACCAGTAGACTTTTAATGCAGTGTACTTATGCAAACATTGCCACACTTCTAAACACAATCCAGTTGTGATCAACATTTTTGGGAATTAACTCCTATGACAAATTAGAGACAGTATTAAACATGTAAGGATTTCATAACTATCATCTTACTCAGAAGGTCAATACATTTTTAATTTCGAATACTGATTTTTTTTTTTTTAATGGAAGACTCTGAGAGGGATTTAAGGAAGGAAAGGAAGAAAGCAAATAACACTTACCAGGCAATCCATATGTGCCAGGTCCCTTAGGTTCATCACTTTATCCCATCATCACAAAATGCACAGGTAACCCTCTCTTTTACGTTAGCTCTCTTTTTTTTAATGGATGAGAACACAGGAGCTCCAAAAGTGCTGAAGGAATTACCAAAGTCTCGGGGCTGGTCAGTGAAGGATTGGCCCATCCTGTCCTGCTCCCAGACTTTTGTTTTGTTTTGCCACCACATCTCGCTGCCCAAATACTTAGGGAGCTTTGGCTCCACTTCTATTGCCATTTGGAGTTTGATTAAAAACAAAATGCAGACCATGTTATCACAAGTGCTTTCAATACACATTTATTTCAAAACCACAGCACAGTAACTATAATGTCAACATAACCATATTTCCACACTGAGCAGGAAATCACCATTCTCGTGTGCATCTCCCAAGAAGTGGGGGCTGGCTCAGAGGCTCCGTACTGTGAGTAATGACTAGAACCCCCATTCTGAACTAGGAGTTCTAAACCATTAAACATTTAATTACCACTCTGGCAAAGCAATGCACATTACCATTTCTAAAATGTAGCAGCACAGAGATTTTAAATGCATCTTTATTTTTCAGAGTCTTCAGTATTCACAATGTGTAAAATGAAGCGGAGTTTTAAATAAAATGCTATGCCAAAACACAGTTCCTTAAAAAGACCCGATGGAGAGGAAGGAAAATCGCATATGAATAATATTTATCAGTGCTTACAGTTGACATTAACTATAGTTTGAAAAGAATAAAAATACTCAAGACTTCAACATTCCCTTACAAAAGTATACTTGGCAATAAAATAAAAATCTATAAAACCCCAAATATTACAAAAGTAAAATGCAAAAAAAATCTTTTTATTAAAATGTAACATATTTACATGGTAAGAATTATTTTAAACTGCACAGAACACTCAGAAGTTGCGATGAGTGTCAGAGGGGAATTTATCACACACACTCAATGTTTGGACAGTTGTATAGGCCCACCAGGTCAAAGACCCAGGTCAGCAGATACACACATCCCCTGGCATGACAGTTCAGTGAGGGCAGATTTTAAGCCTCCTCCCTGCAACCTATTTTTGCTGGAGAAGGCAATGGCACCCCACTCCAGTACTCTTGCCTGGAAAATCCCATGGACGGAGGAGCCTGGTAGGCTACAGACCATGGGGTTGTGAAGAGTCGGACACGACTGAGCAACTTCACTTTCACTTTTCACTTTCATGCATTGGAGAAGGAAATGGCAACCCACTCCAGAGTTCTTGCCTGGAGAATCCCAGGGACGGGGGAGCCTGGTGGGCTGCTGTCTATGGGGTCGCACAGAATTTGTGCACTGTGTCTCATGCTAGAAGAACATCTTCCCAGGTGCATGGGGTGTCATGTGAGGAGGAGTACCTCCTGGCAGGAAGCCTGTGTGTTAACTGGATCTTAGTGTTGCTATTTAAAAGTCAGGTTCTGGGAGGAATCTCAAGAGATCATCTGGTCTATCCTCAGTTCTTTGGGACCGCCCCTGCCCCTTCTCTAAATTAGAACCACAGAGGCAGGGAACCTGCTGAAGCCTACTGGAGGACTCATTCACACTGACAGTCAGAACTTCTTTGCTCAACTCAGCCGTTTCAGCCAAAAACCATCCTCAGGGTGGACCAGATTTCAACAGGCAGAGACTCTGCTCTTCCACAGAATGAAAGGGAGTCAGGGGCCTCACTGCAGCCTGGGGCTGGGAGGAGGGTCAGGGAGAGCAGGGACGGTAATGAGACTCAACCCTCCAGGAAACCCAAGGAATGGGGGAAGATGAAGCCTCTACGGCACACCAGGACCCCAGTGTGGGTTGTGATGGCCATGGGACTATTGCTCCCATGCCAGCAGCAGCCTCTGCTCTGTGTCTGCAGCCATCCTGCCTCTGCTTGCCTTCCTGCTCTGACAGTCCTGTGTTGCAGAGCCACGAAAGCCAGAGAACTATAAATGGAGTGAGATCAGACCAGACACACTGTGCCTTGAAAACAGAGGGAGAATAAAAAAGCACTTAGGCTTTCAGATTTTTTCAGTGATTTTTGTTGGATGAACTTTCTGGTTTGCTTCCAGGAATGTGACTGAGAGGGTGGAGGCAGATGGAAAAGTCTGAATGGAGTAGGGCTTGCTGATGTCCTTTACCTGGATCTATGTCCACTTGGACCTCATGTCCTTTACTTGGATCTAAGGCCACTTGGACTACCCAAGATTTCTCTGCATCCAAGAATTGGTTTGAAAAGTAATGACTTGTACAAAGCGTGTAGAATGCAAAAGGGTACTGAAGACATGAGAGACTGCAGATGTCTAGATTCCCACTGCTTTCTTGGAGAGGAACAGGAACCTTCGCTCTGCCAACCAGGGCTTCCGTGAGGGTGGTTCCAGATGGTGGGCTCCCCCTTCCAGTGTTCCCACCGCCCTGGAGTGTGAAGGAGGGTGATGTGCGAAGACAGTTCCTATCTCCAGCTCCCCTGCAAGTCCTCTGCCCTGACTTGCTCTGCTTGTCTCCCCATTTTTGGACCACCTCTCTCCTGCCTCCATTCTTTAAAAGCAAAAACTTCTAAGTGCCAGGAGGATGTGGTTCTGGAACAGATGACAGGGTAGGTTGTGGAATATCCATCCTTGGAGAGCTGAAAGAGCAGCTGGTCAGACAGTGCAGGCAGGATATGCTTGGAGGCAGGAGGTTGGGTCAGATGACTCTGAGAACAAGCCGGTTTCAGGGTTCTGTATTTCAGCATCTGCTTCCACCACAACTCCTTGTCTCCACAGCTCCTCTTCCACCTTCACTCAGCAGACATATTAACAAATGCCTGCAGCCTGGCTTCTAACTCCTTCAGTGGGGTCTCCATGCTTCCATGACCCTGGCTCCCTCTTGGTAGAAGGCTTTTTCATCTGCCTGATCCCATGTCTGAACACTAGTAGATCTGAATGCTTTTGGAGCTTGGTAGTTTTCCCTAAAATTCTTCCATTTCTTTTCAAGCCATCAAGACAGATTTCTCTGTCTATCCCTTCAAAAGCTGTTTAGAGGGACTTTTTTACTCTATGACAGTTACACATAACCATATACATTGATCAGGGACAAGTATGGGTTTCTAATGGCCCAAGAAAACAGGATTTAAAACATATCTTTCCAAACAGATTTAAGATCCCATAGACAGTCATAGAAATAAGCTACAAACAGCCTTTAGGGGGTATTGCTAGCTTTGAATTACCTTTGTTATGAATGAACTCATCAGAATATGAATCTCTGTGAGGGCCAGGATGCTGTCCTATTTGTTTCTGTATCCTCAGAGCCTAGACCAGCACTCAGCATGCAGCAGAAGCCTCAAATATACTGGTTGAATTATGTGATCCAGCTTCCTCCATCCCAGCCCTCCTTCTATCTTTTTAAAAAATACAGTCTGCCTCTCCCAGCATTTAAGTGGTTAGGATGAAATCCCTGCCTGGCTTTATTTTAGAATGTTCTATTATGTTCAAATTGTATTATAAAGTACTCAGAAGCAAAAAGATCACAGTCTGCTATAAGATAAAAGAAGCAATTTTGTAAAAAAAAAAAAAAAATTAAATCTTAAAAAAAATGAAATAAATTTCAGGATCTAGATAACAAAGAATTTACCGGTAAAGGTATACTGATAAAACAGTGAATAGGTAAGGGAATCAGTAGCTGGTTCATTAGAGTAACCTTTCCCCCAATTAGAAGGAAGGACAATTACAGGCTTCAGAATGCAGCACGGAACTGCATGTGCCTGGGGATCTTTATTAACCTTGAGTAAAAAACACAACAAATGCGAAGGGGTTTCTGCATTCTGAGATAAAAAAGGGTGAAATGTCAGGGCTAAGATATCAATCAGTGTTTTTTCCCCTGAAAAGGACAAGGGTAGCTGAATTTCTCTGGGACGTGGGGCAAGGATTCTGGGGCACAGACTGAAAGGACAGTGGGTTATGGAGGGGGATGGCTCCACTGGAGACATTTACGTCACGTACTGAAATGATTTCTCAGCAATAACTTATTGATCTGGAAGAGCAGTGCAGCATGAACTAGTGAGTTCAGGGAAGGACTGAGAGGAAAGAGACCACCCCAACACACACCCTCCATTTTAGCTGGAATCCAGCGGGACCAGACACCTGCACCGACTCTTCCAGGCCCCTTCTCCGGGTCACAGACCTTCCTTGACCTTATATACGTGAAGGTCAAGGAAGTGATTTTTGGGACTTGTGGATGCAATCTTGTAGATGAGGGAAGAATTTTCCTAATACTTAATTTTCATAAGCCTCCAAAAGATTTATTTCTGGTGAAGAGGAAAGTAAGCTTGGAGATGGAGATACTGGCAGTAAATAAACCCATCTGCAGAACTGAAACTTGCCCTTTAGAGCATCTTTGGGTTTCTGAAAGGCCTTAGAAGGCAGGACTGCACTGTGATGTCATTCAGTCGTATCTGACTCTGTGTGACCCCATAGACTGTAGCCTACCAGGCTCCTCTGTCCATGGGATTTTCCAGGCAAGAGTACTGGAGTGGGGTGCCAGTGTGGCTTACATTTACTCACAGGTGGACACATCCGAAGGGCCCCTACAGAGCCTCCTGCCCCCAAAGCAGCCCTTCTCTCTCTCATGGGCTGATGTCCCAACTTCTATCATTAGAAACTCTTTGTTTTGGGTGTTTAGTCTTTGTTCTCTGTTGAAACTTAAATTCCTTTTAGAAAGGAAATGCACAAGGTCTTATGAGAACTGTATCTTGGTGTGCTTTTATTTGTTAAGTCTTGTTTTCGGAGGAAGGTAAAGGTGCCAACAATCCTCTCAACCTTCTAAAGGAATAGTAACCCACTCGCCAGACAGGGATGATGGGAAGGTTTGGGATTCCTCATGCAAAAGTTGATTCAGTGCTCCCAGAGAGATCCAGGTTCTGTAAATTCCAACCGAACAGAATACCTTCCCCTGAAACCAGTCATGGTTAATGATAGTATGAGAAAAAAAATTTAGGTTCCAGATACTCATAATTATTTGGGAAACTCTCGTTGGTTTCTTTTAATTGCTAGTTCAGGAGATTATTATTATTTTTTTTTTTTAATCTTTCTAAAGTGTCCTGAAAGGTGGAAACATCCCTTGTTTTTCCGATTCTCCTTCACAGGCACACACGTAATTACTCTGTATACAGAATGAATAAAAGGGTGAATGAAGGAAGAGCAGATATGTCTATGGCCTGAGAGTTTCTGTAAGTGCCTGGCACCTATAACATATGACTAATGGGACTTTCCTTATAGAAGATCCTTGTTTGTTTGAAAAGGTAATGTGTAACTGAAATGACCAGTGGAAAGGTATTGCATGCCTGTCGTTGTTTTCTACTTTCTGTTTGGTCTGTGTGTGACCAAACAGGTGCATATCAGAAGCTATAAAACTCTGCAGCAAATAGGACCATCTACTTGACCCTTCTATTTTAGAGGTGAGGAAGCCAGGGTCCAGAGAGAACAGGTGATTTTTCCAAAGCCCCAAGGTTCTCAGCAGCTGCCCTGAAGAGACAGACTGAGACCCAGGCCTCCAGATCCCCTGGACTTTTGGTTCATTTCCCTGAAAGCTATTGTACCCTTGTTACAATCTCAGTGAAGCCTGGTTTCCTAACACCTGGATACAGATCAGACCTGACCTGCTGAACCTCCATGCTCACCCTATAAAAGATCCGCCCAGCTCTCCTGGCAGAATCTGGCTGTTAGAGATGACACTGTTGCAGAGCAACTTACAATTCTCCAGTGCTGCAACTCTAGAAATATCAGTTCAAGGATCAACTTTACCATCTGATCTGACAGTTTGATTTCTACAGGTACAAACTCACTGCTGACTCACAATGAATCAAACCAAACCAAAGGATGGGTTTCTGGTCTGGCCTGATTCTGGTGAGCAAATGCAGTACTCTGACCTGGCTCCTAGGATGCTATCTCAACAGCAGATGAGATTTTCTCTTATTGCATTTGATAAATTTAACAGTCCTTGGGTTTTATATATAAAGTCCTTTGGGGAAATAAACAGCACCTATAGCTTATCTTCTAGCAGAGACAAAGACAAAGCCATGTCTTCTTGTTGCTGAATGTGTGGTCTGTGTTCACGTATAGGGACTCATAAAAGGAGGACCACTGCGCACACAGGTGGGTGTATGTCAGTCACTTCCTAATACTTCAATAGAAGGGAACTGAATTTCCAATAGAAGGGAACTGAACTGGAAGAGACCTCAGAGAACACCTCTGTTCACTCTGTCACTTCAGAGCTGTGGGTAAATGAAGGGACTTGCTCAGGGTCAAACAGCTGAAGATACCAGGCCTGGCAGCAAGCTGGGCCCTGGGGCTTCTAGGCCAGGGCTCTTTTTCTGTCCTCTCTAGTCTAGTTCATGATGAAATGGCTCTCTTCAATAATAGTGACAACTCAGATAATGTGGCTCGCTTCCATGCATAGTCAGAAATAAGTAGGAAGATACAATCAGAGAGGGAAAAGCTGGATGGGGAAGACAGCAGGAAAGAAAGTGACTGAACAGAGCTCAGATCTCGTCCTGCTACACTCCGATTTTACTGGTTGCTTGAAAGTTACAACAGCTAAGGGAGGTGACAAGGAAAACACATTACCAGAACCTTCATTAGCTATTATGATTATTTTTAATGGGATTGTATAGGTTGTCCTCACAACTTTCTGCTTTTCACAGCATGGCATGCTTTTGCTGAGATGGGGGCCAAGCAAACTGTCAAGAAAATCTGTTTGGATTTTGGGGGTGGGTCATTCATTTTCTTCTCTCATGAGGCATGGACCTGAGTTGGTGGCATTTAAAACTGACTATATTTCCAACAAGAAAACCAATATTGCACATTGAAATTCACCTTTTAACTTGAGAATATGATAGAGCTTGATGGCACATAACCAGATGGCACAAAACCATGAAATGTCTGTTAACCGCTGCTACGTTTGACACAGATTCGTCTTAGAGAAAAATAAGGAGCTCAGAAGCTCCTGCCTGAAGTGTTAATGCCAACATGGTCTCAAGAAATAGTTCCCAAGATGACTTGATTTTAAATCCTAAGTTTTTATACTTATGTATGTAAATGCATAGAAAATTTTCTGAAAGGACTCAGAGGGATTACTTCTGAAAAGGAGAATGGATTAACCAGCATGTGTTTGGAGGTAGACTTCACTTTATATTTTTGTATTGGGTATTTTACAATGGGTATACACTCATGTGTATTAATTTTCAAAAATTTAAAAAGAAAGAAATTTTACTTATTTCTGGTTTACACATTGATCACTTATGGAAGGAATGCTGGTCTAGGAGTCAAGTGATCTGCTAAAACTGAGCTGTGTCATGTAACCTAAGGGATTCTCTATTTACTTATTTGTAAAATGGAGTGGTTGGATTACATTATCTCTCTGATTCTACAGTTCTTCCAGGTAAACAGGAAGAAAGCCAGTCTGAACTAGAGGAAGTCTAAATTAAATGATAGTTTTGAAAGTATCATTTTCTAACATTAGTAAATCAAGTGTCTCCAAGTCATTCTTGCTGTTTTGATCAGGACTACAGAAGCCTTGCTCACAAACTAAAAGAGCTGGTGTGTGTGTGTGTGTGTGTGTGTGTGTGTGTGTGTGTGTGTGTGTGCTCAGTTGTGTCTGACTCTTTGCAACCCCAAGG
This sequence comes from Bison bison bison, assembly GCF_000754665.1. Lineage (NCBI taxonomy): Eukaryota > Metazoa > Chordata > Mammalia > Artiodactyla > Bovidae > Bison > Bison bison. The sequence goes on along the minus strand of NW_011494604.1, from coordinate 867,860 downwards.
ACTGAAGCCCGCTGGGCTTCTTTGTCTGTGGAATTTTCCAGGCAAGAATACTGCAGTGGGTTGCCATTTCCAGGGAATCTTCCCAACCCAGGGACTGAACCGTGTCACTTGCATCTCCTGCATTGACAGGTAGATTCTTTACCTCTAGCACCACCTGTGGGGAGCCCCAAGAGCACTGTACTGTAGGGCTGATCTGGTATTCCTTCTGGAGCCTCATAATGCACCAAATATAGCATGTTTAGAGCTAAAATGAACTCTGTTCGTTTTCAAGGCAAACCATTCAATATCACAGTAATCTAAGTCTACGCCCCAACCAGTAATGCTGAAGAAGCTGAACCTGAACAGTTCTATGAAGACCTACAAGACCTCCTAGAACTAACACCCAGAAAAGATGTTCTCTTCTTTATAGGGGTCTGGAATGCAAAAGTAGGAAGTCAAGAGATACCTGGAGTAACAGGCAAGTTTGGCCTTGGAGTACAAAACAAAGCAGGGCAAAGGCTAACAGAGTTTTGCCAAGAGAACGCATTGGTCATAGCAAACACCCTCTTCCAACAACACAAGAGACGACTCTACAATGGACATCACCAGATGGTCAATACTGAAATCAGATTGATAATATTCTTTGCAGCCAAAGATGGAGAAGCTCTATACAGTCAGCAAAAACAAGACTGGGAGCTGAATGTGGCTCAGATCATGAACTCCTTATTGCTAAATTCAGACTTAAATTGCAGAAAGTAGGGAAAACCACTAGACCATTCAGGTATGACCTAAACTAAATCCCTTAAGATTATACAGTGGAAGTGACAAATAGATTCAAGGGATTAGAACTGATAGAGTGCCTGAAGAACTATGGATGGAGGTTCGTGACATTGTACAGGAAGCAGGGATCAAGACCATTCCCAAGAAAAAGAAATGCAAAAAGGCAAAATGGTTGTCTGAGGAGGCCTTACAAATAGCTGAGAAAAGAAGAGAAGCAAAAAGCAAAGGAGAAAAGGAAAGATATACCCATTTAAATGAAGAGTTCCAAAGAATAGCAAGAAGAGATAAGAAAGCCTTCCTCAGTAATCAATGCAAAGAAATAGAAGAAAACAATAAAATGGGAAAGACTAGTGATCTCTTCTAGAAAACAGAGAAGGAAATGGCAACCCACTCCAGTGTTCTTGCCTGGAGAATCCCAAGGACGGGGGAGCCTGATGGGCTGCCGTCTATGGAGTCGCACAGAGTCGGACATGACTGAAGTGACTTAGCAGCAGTAGCAGCAAAGGAACATTTCATGCAAAGATGGGCACAATAAAGGACAGAAATGGTATGGACCTAACAGAAGCAGAAGATATTAAGAACACATGGCAAGAATACAAAGAAGAACTATACAAAAGAGATCTTCACGACCCACATAACCATGATGATGTGATCACTCACCTAGAGCCAGACATCCTGGGATGTGAAGTCAAGTGGGCCTTGGGAAGCATCACTACAAACAAAGCTAGTGCAGGTGATGGAATTCCAGTTGAGCTATTTCAAATCCTGAAAGATGATGCTATGAAAGTGCTGCACTCAATACGCCAGTAAATTTGGAAAACTCAGCAGTGGCCACAGAACTGGAAAAGGTCAGTTTTCATCCCAATCCCAAAGAAAGGCAAAGCCAAAGAATGTTCAAACTACCACACAATTGCACTCATCTCACATACTAGGAAAGTAATGCTCAAAATTCTCCAAGTCAGTTTTCAACAGTACATGAACTGTGAACTTCCAGATATTCAAGCTGGATTTAGAAAAGGCAGAGGAACCAGAGATCATATTGCCAATATCTGTTTGATCATTGAAGCAAGATAGTTCCAGAAAAACATCTACTTATGCTTTATTGACTATACCAAGGCCTTTGACTATGTGGATCACAAGAAACTGTGGAAAATTCTGAAAGAGATGGGAATACCAGACCACTGTACCTGCCTCCTGAGAAATCTGTATGTAGGTCAGGAAGCAAGAGTTAGAACTGGACAGGAACAACAGACTGGTTCCAAACTGTGAAAGGAGTATGTCAAGGCTGTATATTGTCACCCTGCTTATTTAACTTATATGCAGAGTACATCATGCGAAATGCCGGGCTGGATGAAGCAGAAGCTGGAATCAAGATTGCCAAAAGAAATATCAATAACCTCAGATATGCAGATGACACCACCCTTATGGCAGAAAGCAAAGAAGAAAAAGAGAGTCTTTTGATGAAAGTGAAAGAGGAGAGTGAAAAAGTTGGCTTAAAACTCAACATTCAGAAAACTAAGATCATGGCATCCGGTCCCATCACTTCATGGCAAATAGATGGGGAAACAGTGGAAACAGTGACAGGCTTTATTTTTTGGGGCTCCAAATCACTACAGATGGTGACTGCAGCCATGAAATTAAAAGACGCTTGCTCCTTGGAAGAAAAGCTATGACCAACCTAGACAGCATATTAAAAAGCAGAGACATTACTTTGTCAACAAATGTCCGTCTAGTCAAAGCTATGGTTTTTCTAGTAGTCATGTATGGATGTGAGAGTTGGACTATAAAGAAAGCTGAGCACCAAAGAATTGATGTTTTTGAACTGTGGTGTTGGAGAAGACTCTTGAGAGTCCCTTGGACTGCAAGGAGATCCAATCAGTCAATTCTAAAGGAAATCAGTCCTGAATATTCATTGGAAGGACTGATGCTGAAGCTGAAACTCCAATACTTTGGCCACCTGATGCAAAGAACTGATTCATTTGAAAATACCCTGATGCTGGGATAGATTGAAGGAGGGAGGAGAAGGGGATGACAGAGGATGAGGTGGTTGGATGGCATCACTGACTCGATGGACGCGAGTTTGAGCAAGCTCTGGGAGTTGGTGATGGACAGCAAAGCCTGGCGTGCTGCAGTCCATGAGGTTGCAGAGTTGGACACGACTGAGTGACTGAACTGAACTGACAGTTAAAATGGATTGATGTGTTTTTATCATTTCTCCAAGTATGCTGAAATGAATTCCATGTTTTGTCTCATTTTTTAGCTGTTTTTTAAAAAATTATTTCTCCCTTGTTGCATGAGCAGAACAGCCAGGGTATTGTGGTTTTGTGCTCTCTTTCTGAGTGTTGGCTGAGATGGAAAGCTACTGTCTGAAGTGTACCAGGTTCAAAGGCACAAGAGAAAGACTACACGCACAAGCTTAGTCCACATTCTAAAAGTACAGCAAATAATAACTAGGGAAACTTGTGAGAGATCGTTGTAATTCCCTTCCCATTGCAGGGGAATATTCTAATTTCTAAGATCTGGCTGTGAGAAGAACTGTTAGGTTTTTCTGGATTTGCCTGTGTTCTGATCATGCTATCATCCTGTTCAGGAGAGGACAGCCTGGGTATCTGGCTTTACTACTAGCCAGGAAAGAGACTGAGTTTTTAGCTCCAGGTCTTAGGGAGGGGTTGAGGGTAAAGAAGCTTGTGCTAGGAAGTCAGCTCAAGGAAGCAGAGACCATGATGGAGCTGAGAGCAGATTCGTGCAAGTGTTCAGAAAACTGAGGTACAGGGCAGTGAGGACAAGTAAAGAGGAGCCTCAGCAAACTTTTACGTGAAACAAGGGGTTGGTGTTTCAGTCCTGACCAAAAGCAAACTAAAATTGTTTATAAAAGAAGGGTGGTTTAGGGGAGAGATTTAGGGCCATGACGGAGGATGAGCTGGCTAGATAGTATCACTGACTTAATGAACATGAATTTGAGCAAACTCCGGGAAACAGCGGAGCACAGAGGAGCCTGCATGCTACAGTCCATGGGGTCGCAGAGTCAGACATGACTTGGCGACTGAACAGCATTCCCTGTACTCTGCCCACAGTCTCTATCATTCCCATCCCCTCAGAGGTGACACTCTCAAGGGTCTCTTAAGGGCTTTGGTATTAGTCCCTGGAGGCCATCCCCTAAGTCTGAGGTTCCAACTGAACCAGGAGGTGACCTGGAAGGACATGAGTGTTCAGAGTGGCCAAGATGTCTGCCTACTGAGCAGAAACTCATCACTATCGAGCACAATGGATGCTACTAAAAGTGCACCTAACTCTCCCTGTTAAGTTTTGTTACGGGATAGGCCAACACTCTCCCACCTCAGTATTGTTTATATTTCCCAACAGACTAGCAAACTGTTGATAATATGGAAATAAGCTTTTATACCATTCTTTTCTGTATGATTATAATCCTACAAAGTGGAATTCTATTTTTCCTACATTTAGAAATAGATCTGATGAAATATCCTCATAGTTTTCTATATGTTTCTTTTTCAATGGGACACTTTCTTCATATCATAGCTTTTGCATTTGTATAGTAACAGTATTTCCTGTATTTACTTTTTCAGGGACAAATGTGAAATTATTGTGATTTTTAACATTAATTTAAAGCAAATCTACTGTGCATTTGCATTTGATCTTGTTTAAAATGAAGCTTGTACTTATGCAAACAGCAAGATGAATGCCTAGATTTTAATAAAAATAGTAAAAAAAAAAAAGAGAGAATTAAAAGATGAGATGGGAATTCAATTCCTCAATTTAAAATCTCTTAGTTTGAATCTCTCATTAGAAAGGCTTCATAAAGACAAGCTTTAAGCATTCTCAATAATTAAACATGAATGTATGATCTATGTTAAAACATGGCCCTGAGGCTATATATGCTTAAATACACAAAATGGTGCTTGACTCCCTCTTGTTAGCTTATTAGCTCTGTCCTCCAGTGAAATGCATTTGTGTATCTAATTGCTCTGTATCTCCACTACATACCATATTTAAAAAATGCTTCTTCCCATAAACTGAAGTATTCTCTGATAAGCCACAGGGAACTTACACTATATTGTAACATGTCCTTACCAATTAATACTGCTACTGACTTTGTTTATGAGGACTGAATTATTCATCAGAAACTTCAGATCCTGTCACTCACTGCAGGCTAAGACTTTAGAAATGTTAGAACACCAACAGGATAGCGAGAAAGAAAATAGATTTTACTTAGAATCAAGCAATCACCTCATTTTAAGGGCATTTTACTCTTAAGCCCCATCGTTTCTGAACATGAAAGTGTATTCATGAACATCCCGAAGTGTATACAAATTAAGCTCCAATTCTGTGAGGCAGAGAAAAACACTACTTTGGGAGTTAAAGATGAGGGTTATAGTTAGTTTTACTTTTGTCATTAACTAGAATTGTGACCTTTTGCAAGGCCCTTTATCTCTCTGGGACTGTTTCTATAAATTATAAAATGAGTGCTTGGATTAGTAGAGGGTTAAGATTTTTTTAATTATAAAATTAATTAGGACTCTTTAATGTTTGTTTATAAAGTGCAGGGATAACAGCTGTTCTTCTGATGCATGTGAGAAATACAAAAAGTAAAAAAAAATTTTTTTGGAAATACACAGGTTAGAAAATAATGTGTAATCCCCCCCCTACCCCTAGAGCCTTTTGGTGCTCTATCAGGTTTGGGATGCGAAATTTGATCACTTAAAAAAACTGCTGCAGTTTGTGATTAGAACAATTATCTGCCGGAGGGGTTAAGCAGAAGTAAATGAGACAGACCCATCTCATCTCATGTCACATATGCTAAAAACAGTGATTGGTGCCTGGTACAACAAAGGGATTTAAAATCACCGCCCATTTGGGGTGTTTTTGAACTAATCAGTCTTTTAGGCAATACTTTTAAACGCTATTTTTCACTTTGTGTTAAAAATAGAATTAACCATAATTAAAATGCTCTGCATGAGAAGTCTTATAGCTATATTTTATATAGGAATGCCCTGAAACACAACAAATCTCACTAAAACCAAAAGCATCATAATTCTTCCCTTGCCTTTCTAGCCTCATTCTAAACAGGAGGGGGTGGTGGTTATTTTAGCACCCGGGTCATGGCCTGGGTCTTGACTGGCTTTCAGTTATACTGAAGAATTCTGCTTTCCTTTCATTTTTAAGAAGAATTACCAAGTTAAAGGGAACTAAGCCTAGCTTTCATAGGTTTTCTTCTCTTTAGCAAGTTCCTTCAGTTCTGGCTGCTGAGTTATTAGCAGGGAGGTTATAAAGGGGGATGGTCTAAAGCTGACTGAAGACAGATGTTAAATTTGAGGATTTCCTTACTTTCCAGGTTGCACAATTTAGGATCTTAGAAGGCTGGCGGTAATAGTCTCTTCCTCTAGGACGGAGGTGAGTTAATGCATAGCCTTCAACTTATCAAGGGGGAACGGAGGGAGTATATGGGACTATGTGTGATGGTGTGCGCATGTGTGCCGGTAGGTCGATCAAATGCTGACCAGGTTCCCTTAACCTTACTTCAGCACCCCGGCTAATGGAAGGAGCTGGCTTACACTCTGCCTGTCCAGGAAAAGACAAATAAAATAGATACTTAGCTGACAAAAACTGTACTCACATCCTCAAAAAATAATAAATAAATATATATATATATACACATATATATATACATACATAGTTGACAATGAAGATACGGTTTTAAGTGAGGAAAAAGGAGAAGGAATTGGAGGAAGCTGAAAACAACGAAGGTAAATATTATTTTGGACTTTTTGAGAGAGAATTTGATTTTCTTGCATGAGGAGAATTATGTAAATCTGAAGAGTGGTAATACCATAACCCCACGAAAGCATATTACTTTATGTCATAGTGAAATACATGTCTAAGAGCTGTCCAATGGGTGTTATTTTTGAAAAAGCTGTCATTTACAGTAAGAAGGCAGGAAATGGCAAAATACTGCCCTCTCCAATATACTGACTCCATATAGAACTGAATATTTTATACCCTGAATGGAGATACAAGGAAGGAATTCAGAAATCACTCCACAGATTTGAAAGTTTCAAGGCTATAAATTGTTATTTTCAAATAAGGGTTATTTAATAAAATGCAACCCTGGTAAATAACAGCTGGTGCTGGATTTCCCATCCCATGCCACCACACATATATCTGCCCAAAGACACAGGATGTAATGTGGGATTTGTCATTTCATTTTTCACAAAGTGCTAAATCGGAACGGAATTACATTTTTTCATATAGCATTTAATGCAACTATATTAAACATTTAGTCACCTTCAATATAAACATTTAAGAGCCTAGTAGATGAAACTGTATTTCACAGAAACAAGGATAAGTTAAGATCGAGATACAAAGTATGCGCTCTGAGGTCACTAGAAAGCAGCTGGCCACCATAATTAAGGTGGCTGAAGCTTTCCAGTCTAATTACAAATCAGGAGTCACATAAGAAATTGCTTTATTAGAAAAAAATGTAGTGTACATGTGGCTAATTTCTATCATTGAAACACCTCTTGGCTATTTTATAATTAAAATCTGATATAGGGTTTAAACTTCTTTAGAAGTTAGTGGCATTTCTTCCTATTCTGATATGTGGCTTAGGGAAGGAGCTATCTTCATGTGATAGGCACCCTTTATTCCTTTTCATAACTAAAATGAACCAATCAGTAGCTTAGCACTGGCACAAAACATAGAGGGAATTACCTAGGTAGTGCTTTCTGGGTAAGCCCACACTTCTAACCCGACTCCGGCACAGGTATGTCACTGATGCAGTTTTAAATCCACTATTATCACTCAAGTTCCACATTATTATGACCTAGTAGTAATTAAATTAATGTGGTCACCTATAACCTAACAAAACCTCTGAATGAAGTTTCTTTCTTCTCCTTTTGATTTTTTTTCCTGTGCAATTCCAAGCAAATGTGCAGTAGGCAGTGTTGATTTCCAGTCTCCTTTTAAACTCCTTCGAGTCTGTGCTATTAAACTGAGACAACCACATCAAGATACAGTCTGTCATAGGATTCCCTGAAGCACAGAATGAGAAGGAGACTGAGCAAACACGACCCGGGAAGGCACCAGTTGAACCAAGACAACTCTGCAAGACAAAAACATGCACTTGTAAGCATTCACGTGTCACCAGCAGAATGCCACTTGTATGCTGGCTGCAACCTGCTTGCTTTGCATTCAAAAGCACTTAAAATAAGCACTTATAATAAATGTGCCCTGGGACGCCTGAAAACCGGCTTTCAATAAACAGTGACAAATTTGGAGTCTAAGTGATGCATGGAATATGTTACAGGGCTTTCCTGTGGATATTTTTAATCAGTATTGCTTATGACTTTTCATCAGTTTAATCCACCTTGGCTTCAGTGGCAAGACAAAACAAATCTTACTTCAAAGAAAAAAAATCAATAACCTTTAAATGTTAGTTTGTTAATTATATATAAAGTGCCCTCTCTCACCATCACTCTTATCCTTGTTTTGAAATATCTGATGGATCAGACAGACAAACAAAATCACCTGAATTAAGATAAAACTTTTATATTTTGGGGGAAAGACATACCTAACTCTCAGCAAAAAATCATACAGTAATCACAGTAAAACATATTATATATATATATATATAATAAGTAAAACATTATAAAATGAATCCTAATTCGACCCTGTGAGATACTACTGAGAATACTTTGGCTTCTTTCTAGTCTTTTTTTCCTACCATCAGAATGGTTATGTATGATGCCAATTACCAGAAAATTGACAGAAATCATCTAAACAGGCAATTCAAATAATGATGTTTTTGATTTAATGGAATTGAGAATGCGCTTCTTCAAAAATGCTCATTCATGAATTCAGAACTCTCCGACAGGCCAATCTTGGGTCTCTTGTTACCAAAACACACATGCTGCCCAGCCCACTGTGCTGTCTCTGGCTGCTTCCTCTGGCTCCAGGGGCCCTGGAGCCATGTATCTGTTCAGCTTCCTTCTATCCCGACCCCTCTGTCAGTCAGTTCTGAGGTTTTGGTGTAGAAGTGAGCAGTTTCTTGGCACAAAGAATCTGGTGGTGGTGGTGATGGAGGGTGGGTGGGGTGGTTAACTTCTCTAGTTTAATATCCATTCAGCAATTTCAATTTAAAAAACAAAAATGAAGGAAATATGTTTCCTAGTACATTTTTTCCTTTGGGCACTGCTATACATTTTATATTTTCCCTCTCCGTTTCTACAGAATGCTAATACTGCCTTAATCTTCAAAAATCATCCAAAAGATTCTATGCTGCTGCTTTAGATTAATCCATAATTCATATGGCCAAAAGAGCAATTTATGCTCAGGAATGGAAATCAGAAAACCAACCGGTAAGAAAAGGTGCTGTAACACTTTTTTTCCCCTGGAATATGTTCACAAAAGCAGCCTCCCTAACCTCTCCATTTCTACATTTTAAAAGTCAGACATGCTATTCTACAGCACGCAACAAAGATGTGTATTTCAATGGTATTTTTTACACAAAGCTGGTTTCTGTCCTTTATTTGACTGACTATAATCTAAATACTCAGAAAGGCTGTGATCTTTGGGATCTTGTCTTTATTCTAATATTCCCTGAAATGGCATACCCAGCATTTTCTGCTTTTGTATTAACCAGATAGCCTCTGGATTTCTGACGATAATTTTAACAGGCAAAAAGAATCAGTGGAAAAATAAGAGAAAAAAAAGCAGCAAAATAGAGATAACAGCATAGCATTTATACGAAAAGTGAGCGTTTCTGACTTTAAAGTCAAATTTAAAATTTGCTTAAAGCAGTAGCTCAGGAAGTACATCACTTGACAAGAAATCTACATCAAGGACATTTTCTAAACCTTAGAGACTGTATTTCATGGGAGCTAAGGTAACACACATGTAACAACGATCAACTTGTCCTAGCTCTCATTAAACCTAGAAATTAGTCAAATATTGCCAAAGCAGACCTTTATTTCATCAGTATTGTAAAATGATTCCTTCTACCTAGGTTTAGATGAAATTTCTAGAAATAACTTGAAAGTGCTCTTCAGTGTCATGGTTTGTTGGTTGATGTTCACTACTGCACACACCTCTCACCGAAAAGCCAAGTCCATTCTACAGTGAGTTCATCTGGCTTACCCAACTACCAGTGTTCTGAGAAATTATTGTTTAGAGAGAAGAAGGTCAGGGAGGAAAAATTCTGCATTTTCCACTGAAAACCATTCACATACACCACAGCTAAAGTGGCTCTGATGTGCAGGAAATGGCTTTGCTTAAAAGTTTGACTTGACTTGGCAGGAGTGAAGTGAACTGTGGTTCTCTGAAGTCCAGGGTCATATGACATGATTAAACCAACAGAGTCCTTTTCTGTCAAAACTGTCTTTTTATCTTTTAAAGTGAGCACGATTTTCCAACACTCCTTCCCTTTGCCTTTCACTAGAGAGCATATAAATTCCTACTCCAAGGCTCATGATTTGCTTCTACATTTCTGCTGGTCCTCGACCATCTCCTGTGCTGCGGCCTGAGGACTCTGTCAATTTACAAATTTACAGTGAGACACATATTATGTTTCAGGGCTCTGCACAAAATGCTGAGGCTCTGTTGGGACTGAACTAATTAGGATGAACCATTCTACTTCTCACCTCATCTTTCCCTGCAGTGATGCCACACTTTCAGTTTCTACCACCTTCAACTTATTTGTCTGATTCCAAACAACTTGGAATAACACACTTTCCAAAACCAGCCTTCTACTTACCTTGTTGATTTAGCCAAAATATGGTGATTTAACAAAACTGTCTTCACTATATCTCAAGAGAACTAGCTGACACCATGATTTCACAGTGTAATACTCCCTTCACCCCACATTAATTACCTAATAGTTACATTAATTACACATTACCTAATAATTACTGTCACATTGCGTTTTTATTCTTAGATATAAAATTACTTCTCACTAGTATACATCTGTTGAACCTGTTCTCCTGGTAACCACCAGACAACACCTCCCTCCTCAGCACACAACGCAGCCTCAAATTCATGGTTGGCTACTTCAAAATGAAAGACTTAATTAAAAACCTTTAATGCTTTTAGCCAAAACTTGTTGCAGAGCTTCTAGAACAACAACAAAACCCAGACAATACAAACTACAGAACGAGCTACAAACTATAAAAATAGAACATTAGAATACATTTTAGAGCATATAAAGAATATAACAGCATTCTCAAATGGATTTTGTATGTGAAGTCATTAGGATAAAACATCACTATGCTATCTGAAATAACTCACTGAGATTTGCAAAGCAAATATTATAGAAAGCAACTCAGTTTTGCAAATATGATTATATTAAGGAGCAAGTAACGTTTTTTGAAAGTGACCCTGAAAAACCCAAGTCAGACAAACTCTAAGAAATCTTTGATAGGGTCCCAGGTTCCAAAGCAGAATCAACACAGAACAGGGGAAACTCTGTGACCTAGGGCTCCACGTAAGTCAAGTGGCATTGGTATAGAAGCCCATGTGACATTCATCATCCATGATGGCAATGGCTATAATCTGCAGGCAAATCTATACTAGAGCCTATCTTGCCAGGCAAAGCACTCTAATGTGGTCATTTTGGGTTAGTCTGTATGGCTCTGAAAAGCCACATCTGATGTAGTCATCTACCAGATAGCACATGGTGGGGAAACAAGAACTCCGCTCAGGAAGTTTAGTACTGCCTTGAGAAGTGATCTAAAAAACCACCACCAATCTTTATGATGATTAAAAATCAGACTCTCCAATCATGTAACTAATAGCTGAATTCTGACATATAACTAACTTCTGGGTGAGTTTTTCAAATTTAAAATGACTAAATTATGACATTCAAACACTGGTTCTAATGGAAGGGAATTTATCATATTCAACATTTAGCATACCACGTTGTGGAAATAAAAGTTTAGGAAATAATTTTACATAATTGTTTTCAGATTTGTCATTTCTGTATCATCACACCCAGGCTATAAGGCATGTTGAATTTTGCTGTGGGACTTCTGGGGGCGGAGATCAAATAAACATAAGGGAAAGAATCTCAACAGAGTTTTCATAGTTCTAATAACTTTTTAGCCTTAGAAAGTTGTGGGGTGTGGGTTTGTTTGTATTCCTCACACACATTGAAAAATAAGCATATAAAAACATTTTTTAAAAAATAGAAGCCTCGATGTTTAAATTCCTATCATCACCAGAAAGAAAAAAAAAATTATCCACAAAGGAAAAAATTATCCAGAAGGAAAAAAAAAAATTTAGTGAGTGCCAGTCATGCCCTGGTTAAAGCTCTTTCACACTGATTTTCTCATTAACTCTAAAATGTCAAAACATACTGAGATTTTTTTTTTTTGGTCCTGAAAATCATCCTGTTTGGTTAATTTTTATTTAAAGTTTTATTTTTCACAGTAGTCATGGAGTTTAGGTAGAAACCTTTAACCTCTATCTATACAGATATGTGTAAGGACATGTGATCAGAAACCAACCCAAAAGAGGGAAGCTTTCTTCCCCCAGCTAGATAAACCCTCAATCATATCAGTGAGATAGGAATGAACAGAAATGGTGCTGTTTCTAACACTGCCTGTGACAAAGAAACACAAATGTCTGCTTGTATCTGGTTACCAAGAACCTGCAAAAGGAGGAGTGAGCACTGACTGACCGGAACAAATCGGAGGCTGCCACATGCAGGAATCAGGAGAACGGCAGAGACTCTCTTCTGGCTGAGCACAATGGTAGGAACGCATTGGCCTCCTCCACAGTCAGACAGCGCAGGAGTGGTTCCTGCCTTAAACTGACCAATAAATACATGTCTCCTATATTCTACAGGTCATGTGCAAGAGGTCTGTTAAGGGTAACATGATCTGGCATCTACTGTTGATGTTTTTAAATGCTGGGAAGACACAGCAATTTCCATTCTAGAGGAGAATCCATGCATGCTCAGCCAGGCTGTAAGGACTACTCAGCCCACCTGTGTCTGCGAGCTGGAAAACCATTGCTAAGGGCAACAGCCATCTCTGTCAACTGTGACACTACTGAAGTGGGTTAAAGCTGATAATGTAATAATTGTTAGATGATTCCATTTAGAAAACTAACTGGGGGCAAAGACTTTACCCTGACACCTGGTGATGGCATTTCCTCTAATGGAAACACACATTTCCAGGAGGACAGTGAACAGTGGTCTGACCTTATTAAGATCGCCTTCGAAAATATTACTGTCGTTCATAGGGCAAACCAAATGGATATCAGGTTTAGCAAAGCTGAAAACTTCTTTTCCTGAATTACTGATTGACAGAAATGATCTAGTTTATTGTTAATTATAGTAAGAAATTAATATAGCATTTGGATTTTGCTGTGAGGTGAAAGTGCTCTGCCAAAAGCTGTCCAAAGCTCAGGGAGATTTTATTTCATCAGCTGTTAAAGTTTCAAAAATTTGTTTTTGAGTCAATGATGTTATTGTCACTATTATTTCAATTACAAGCCTGTGAGGATTCCTGAAAATAATTAGGTTTCTTGAATTGTCACATTTCAGAGCATTTCTTATATTTGAGTCCTATAAATTAGATTCTTACATGTTCAAATTACCCATATTTACTGGTATCTGATAAGTAGTTAAGAAAACATCAACCAGAAAAAAAAAAGGTGGTAATACTCATTTGTTTAAGATGAAATAAAATGGGACAGAAACCTCGTAAAAATTAATAAAAGATTTATATTTACAACTCACAAGTACAAAATAAAAAACAAGACATGTAGAAGTATAAAATAAGTATAAATCTTTATTTTAACATGCGAAAAAGAAGCCTAAATAATTGGGCCCCTAATTTCTAAACCAGGGAGACAAAATCTGGACTGCAGAAAAGACAGTATCAGAGAAAGCCAAGCAACTGCAAAGCAGAGTCACTACAAAGCTGCCAACCCCAACACCGTGGGGTCTGCCTTCAACAAGCCCAGTGAGCTTTGCAGCTGTTCCTGCAGCAGTTCTTCCCACCCCCTCAAAAGCTATTTCATTCTCTCCTTAGGCCCTTTCTCCACTGTCTTCCCACAAGCTCATCATAGATGAACTGGCTTCTAAGCAGAAAAGTTGATGACATCAAGAAGGAACTCTCCCCGAGCAATGTGCCTGGCAGAGATGTCTGCTTCTAAGGCTTGTACACTGCCTTCTCTCCACCTTCTCTGGTCCAAGGCGAGCTCCTCCATGTGGGTTGAGGACCCTAATCCTTTCTTTTGTGAGGACCTCCCTCTTCTTCAAAGGCATACCCCTGGACTCGAACTTTAACCTTCTTTGCACACTATACCTGCACTGACCAATTCGGCAGGCACATGTAGCAATTAAATGTAAATTTAAATTAATCAAAATGAAATAAAATGAAAAACCCAGGTTGGTAGCTGCATTAGCTTCGTGGGGTTAGTGACTACTGTGTTGACAGCATAGACAAAGAGCACCTCTGTAATCATAAAATGTTCATTGGACAAGCTGTCCTATACACTGGATCTGCTCTTTGAGTGACTTCTCATTATCCATAAGGCTTTAAACTACATATATATCCCTGACCTTAATTTCAACCCTATGTTAAGACAGTAGAGTCAAAGTAATTTTTTTTAAAGCAAGATATCATTGGTTCTCAATGAGAAATAGCATGTTAGAATTACCTGGAGGGTTAGGTAGAAATGCTGGGCCCCTGTCCAAGTTAATTAAATCAGAAATTCCAGGTGTGTGCGAGGGGTTAGGGTACATTACATTAGGCTAGGATGCATTTCAAGAAAAGCAACTGAAGATATTTTCTTTTATTGGCACATGAAAGCTCAAATAAAGTGATTTACCTTAGAACTCATCACATAATTGTCTATACATTAGCACCACAAACCTAGCTCCTAATGGACACATTTAGATAGTAAATGAAGAGTCAAATTTCTTACCTGTGTGATAAAATGTGAGAAAAAACAAAAGTACTCCCATGAACATATTACTTAAAAAAGTGACAACTCCACAAGTAATTCCTTCTGGAACTGGGTAGACAGTTTCCACAAAAAGCTCAAAAAATATAGGTATACTGCTATTCAGGAACACTCCCAGGAGAATACAGGAGGCGTACAATGTCACTAAAATAAAAACACAAACATTTCAGTTTCACAGGAGTGGCAGTGAGTCATATCAGATGGATGTTCTGGTGTCTCTTTCATGAGTATTAACTCTGGAATTTTACCTCTTCTCAGTGGCAAGTGATGAAGTTGGATAAAGCTTCACACATCTGTCAGCTCTTCGCTCGGGTTTTGGGGAGTATATAGGAAAAGGTTTTATAGCTGGAATGATTACCAGTTTATTTGCTTTATGTTTTTGGTGGATTACTCTAAAGCACAAAAACAATTTTAACTGTTACAATTTAAAGGGTTCTTTCCCCTGAGTCACA
This sequence comes from Bison bison bison, assembly GCF_000754665.1. Classification (NCBI taxonomy): domain Eukaryota; kingdom Metazoa; phylum Chordata; class Mammalia; order Artiodactyla; family Bovidae; genus Bison; species Bison bison. Next base: position 852,666 of record NW_011494604.1, on the reverse strand, counting down.
CTCCTGGCATATTGAGGGACAGATAAAATATAGCAACTTAACACAAAATCTAGACTCATTCTATAATTTTAAAGAAAACTTAAAATCTAAGAAAAGATGTAAGCGACATTAATTATTACTGAAAATTACATATTTTAAGACTGTTTAATAACAGCCTTCAAACACAAAATAAAAGTTATCTACTATGTAATTCCTGGAGAAACACTTAAAATAGAAATAGTCCTCAATTTTAGAATGAGTTTCAGGTCAAGAATTTTTTTTAAATACATGACATTTTTGGAACATAGAAAAAAAATTTCACCTAGAAATGTATAATTAATAGTGGCTGGGATCCCAGATTAGCCTATAAATAGCCTATGAACTCAATCTATAGTGAAAATTTTGAACAAGACCACTGTTCTTATTCTTAGAGGAATGGTTAGAGAAATGTGCCCCACTCCAAATAATTATATTAATGCTACTGTCTGCATACAAATCTTCAAAAATGTTAATTTGAAGGTGAATACAGAATCAACGGGCTTTCTTGGTAGCTGGTCGGTGAAGAATCTGCCTGCAGTGCAGTAGGCCTGGGTTTGATCCCTGGGTTGGGAAGATCCCCTGGAGAAGGAAATGGCAACCCCCTCCAGTATTCTTGCCTGGAAAACCCTATGGACAGAGGAGACTGGTGGGCTACAGACCACAGTGTCACAAAAGTCAGAAACGACTTAGCGACTAAATCACAGAATCAATGAGGAAAGACAGATATCCTATTTAGAAACCTAAAACATCTCCCATTGGACTAATAAGGATATCATGTCCACTGATGATAGTGAGTAGCAATTATTTTAACCTTAAAGTTACCAGGAAAATATTTTTAATAAAAATATTCGTTAAGGAAAAAATTTCTATTGAGGAACAGAAGAAAGTGAGGGAATTACTCTAAATCTGTTATGTATTATTCATAGAACTAATATCAAATTACCAGAATTTACCATACTCAATTGCAATCATTAATAATCCCTAACGTTGTTGGAGACGTTAAAAAAAAAATCTGCATCCACTGTTTCCTAACAGCATTTCTCTAATTAATCTCAACTCATACTTCCTCCTCCAATTACACTGGCCTTTCAGGACTAGAAGATATTTTTCACATTCTACTATCACAAATAGTTGGTGATTACTTAGGCTTTCTTTGATTAGAAGACACATGGAAATAGAGGACAAAAGGATGATGGTGAATAAAGGACACACTGCTGGCTAAAGTGATGACCAGATTAGACACAGGATTAAATGGGAAGCATCTAATAGATACAATAAACATATTTAAAACATAATGCAATTTTCAAGAGTTTCTTAAAACCCAACACATCACGCTTATTGTATGTTTGCTGGACACGGATCACACAAATCAACAACACATTCTCCTTACACATGACTCATTAGTGTACATTAGGAAATCTAGAGATGGAATATCACTGGTAGCTTTATAGAAGTGTATTCTATCTAAAAAACACTTTATACTAACTTATGGTTAGTCATGGTAATCAGAGCAGAGACCACTACTGACCTCAAAACAGATAATCCTAGATAGTAAAGATGATAAAACATTGACTATAACACAGAGAACTATATTCAATATCCTATGATAAACCATAATGGAAAAGAAGATTAAAAAAGAATGTATATATATTTATAACTGAATCACTTTGCTGTACAGCAGAAATTAACACAACAATATAAATAAACTATACTTCAATAAAAAATAAATAAATACAATGATAAAACACTGAAATAAGTGATAAGAAAATGCGAACGCTTAAGAACTGAGTGCAACTTCTAAGAAAGAGTTCACAAACCACTAATGGAATTAGCTGTTTTTAAAAAATATGCTTAAAAATAATCCCTTTGACATTTATATTTCTGAAGGAAATATACCCTCACATGCAATTTGTAATCAGGAAAATTTAAGTGTGATAACTGAAAAGTAATCATAATCTAATAAAATAATTGCATGTTGGAAAGAAAGAATGATAAGGTGAAATGAGGACACAGTCAAAGGGGACTGTCAGTAGAGTCTTGAAAAGAGATTTGATTTTACTGATTTTTATCAAGCATGGTGTGGGGAAAAAAAGAGGCATGAGATGTCTCAGAAAAGTAGAGGCTGGTGAAGCAGGGAATCCTGTCTGAAAACCACTGTGAATGAAACTGTAAACAGTTCATCTTGTAGTGGGTAATTTGGGAACATCTATCAAATAAGGCACTTACTCTTTGATCCAGAAACTCCACTTCTAGGAATTTATCCCACAGCTATGCAGTACACATATATACAGAACACTCACTGCAATATTGTTTGTACTATGAAAACATTAAAAACTAGCTTGATGTCCACCAATTGTGAGTTGGTTATTTAAAAATTTATCAAACATCCAAACAAAGGTATCCTACGCAACCATTAAAAATGAAACAACTGTATTTGCTGATGGTAATGACAGCAAAAATAAATAAATGAAAAAAGTACAGAACAGTGTAAGGTATACACACACACGCACATGCACACGCACACACACACACACACACATTTATTTATAAATGTATAGAATTTTCTGGAAATACCTAAGAAACTGACATTCAGGGTTGCCGCTACAGAGGGAAATTGGGGGCCATAGGATAGTAGACATTTTTCACTGTAAACCCTTTTCTGCTTTTTTGAACTTAGTTTTTACTATGTGTCTATTTTACCTATTTAATAAAATAAAAAGAGAAATGTCATTGTAAACTAATTAACTGGCAGCTGATCCAACTCCACTTTATGCACTTTTGTTAGCTCCTTGACTCAGAGATGGTTATCAGTGTGAGAGCCGACTCACATACCTGATGTCTACATCCAGGATCCTTATAATCCAACCTTGGTCCAGGATCCTTGACATAAATATTCCCACTTCATTTATTAAAATTCTTGTTATATGTAGGATAAGTGGGCTAAGACTGCTGATATAACTTCAGAGGACAGAAATAAAAAAGAAACCAAGTACGTTCATTCAATTCTCTCATTCACAGTGTTTGCTTCTTGAATTACTATAAATATGTTGATCACGAGATTGCTTTATGCTAAATGGATTTGTGAAATAACTTGTTATCATAGAAATTAAAGAATCAAAATAATTTACACAGGAAAGGGTTAAATTAAGATCCTCATAATCAGAATGAGGGAAAACTATCTGTGTCAGGATTGATTTAATATTCTCCCCAGTATTCTGGGACATGCACAAAGTAAAAGCTGATTATTATGAGTCTGAATTTGACTTCCATTTGAATTTTCAGTTTAGAGTCTGATACAGTATCTTTACACATTAGTTTGGCAGATCCAGTGGGTGAAAGTCATCTATTAAAAGTCGGGCAGACAAGATAATTTGCTGCTCATCAGAGGGTTCAAACTACATGATCATTAAATATTTCCATGACTTTCTATAGTACTGATACTAAAATTAAAATAAACTGCCTATCAATTAAAAAGTCAAGGTAATTTAGTAGAACAAAACACAATGCTGATGCAGAATTTTTCTCCAAGAAGTTAATAAAATTTCATAGGCTTGTAATTTACATTGCCAAAAACAAAGACCTGTGTACCACCAAATAACTTCAGTTCAGTTCAGTCGCTGAGTCGTGTCCGACTCTTTGCGACCCCATGAATCGCAGCACGCCAGGCCTCCCTGTCCATCACCAACTCCCAGAGTTCACTCAAATTCACGTCCATCGAGTTGGTGATGCCATCCAGCCATCTCATCCTCTGT
>NW_011494604.1:818253-848793 GCF_000754665.1 Bison bison bison | reverse complement strand
TTCTAAGGAGTAAGTGTCTTTTAATTTCATGGCTGCAATCACCATCTGCAGTGATTTTGGAGCCCCCCAAAATAAAGTCTGACACTGTTTCCACTGTTTCCCCATCTGTTTTCCATGAAGTGATGGGACCAGATCCCATGATTTTCATTTTCTGAATGTTGAGCTTTAAGCCAACTTTTTCACTCTCCTCTTTCACTTTCATGAAGAGGCTTTTGAGTTCCTCTTCACTTTCTGCCATAAGGGTGGTGTCATCTGCATATCTGAGGTTATTGATATTTCTCCTGGCAATCTTGATTCTAGCTTGTGCTTCTTCCAGCCCAGTGTTTCTCATGATGTACTCTGCATATAAGTTAAATAAGCAGGGTGACAATATACAGCCTTGACGGACTCCTTTTCCTATTTGGAACCAGTCTGTTGTTCCATGTGCAGTTCTAACTGTTGCTTCCTGACTTGCATACAGGTTTCTCAAGAGGCAGGTCAGGTGGTCTGGTATTCCCATCTCTTGAAGAATTTTCCACAGTTTATTGTGATCCCACTTAAATGCATGTTTTTCAAGAATACTAAGATCATAACCCTGAAAGAACTCTTCTCTCCACCCATTTCCAATGACAAACTAAATTACTAGACTTTTGGGAAGTAAAACTATGTGTGAATACATTTTTATTAGCCAAGACACTCAAATCTTAGGTGATTAGCAGTTATAAAGCAAATCATAAAATTTCAGAGAAGAACTATTTCTACGGAACATTTAATAAGATTCTCAAGATATCATCAAAAACAATAACAACTTCAAATCTTGGATTTATATAATTTCTGAAACACCTTTTAAAACTGCTTTTAAATATACTGTCATATTTGACCATCCTATTAACTCTTCAAGGCAGGTAAAGTAAGACAAAGTAACTGAATTTCTGAGAGTCAAAATGATTCTTTACAGAATGAGCCATCAGGGAGACCCAATGTTAGGTTAGCAGTGTTAATAACAATAGTACAATTAAATCTACAGAATCAAGTGTACTTCCCACCAAGCCACTGTATCAGACTGAAAAGAGTAGTTTTCTCTTATTTCTTTTATCCAATGGTATTGACACAAAAGGAATGCTTCTCAAATCTGTATTCCACACAAAAAGCTGGAAGTGACTGCACAGAAGACAGATAACAGAATCAAAAACAGAGCACCAAAAGGTTACAGAAAAAAACAATGAACTTTAATCATGATAAATGTAAAATGGGCTCAAGAATTATTGCTTAGGTATATAAAAGGGAAAACTTAGCTTAAGCTTTTCTGCAAAATCATTTATCAAGTGCCTTGTATATGCAAGCAGCTGTGCTGGAACAGTAAATAGGACACTAACCTCAAATCATTCCTAATCTAAAGGAATATGACGGACACCTATGGGCTCAGCAGCCATTTATACACACAGCATTACGATAATTCTACTTCATTCTCTTTAAAAGAAGCAAAAAAGGCAAGGAGAAGCCACAGCCTCCTACCATTGGGTGCCAAGTGCAGCCATGGACAGAGGAGCCTGGTAGGCTCTAGTCTACAGGGTCAGAAAAGAGTTGAACACAATTAAAAAGACTAAACAACAACAAAAGCAGCAGGGAAAGTGCTAAATTCTAGTAATACTGTTTAAGGAGGGTCCCGACAAGCTATGGTAGGTTTAGAAGGCAGTGACTATGCTGGTTAGTGGTATGGAATCCATGTATGAGGAAAGGTTGTGAGAATTGGGGAGTGTTTAGATTAACGGCTAACGGAGACATGACCGGTATCTTCAAGTGTTCTGAGAGCTGCCAGTGGAAGTAGAATGTGGCCACGTTGCTCTGTGGGAGATGTGTTGCTCCAAATGAGTTACAGCTGGATAGGAAGAAAATTTCCTAGGATCCAGAGCTGATTAACAAGGGAGGTGTTTTTTTTTTTTTTTTAAAAACAGTATAATCCCATTCATAAAAAGACAAAAAGGAAACCAACTGCTAAGCCCTTTGTAGAATATGCACTAGGATTTCTTTAGTATTTCTGGTGCTCACTTTATTTAGCAGATATCTATGATACTGTAATACAGCTTTCCCATGAGAGCTAAACAAGGCTTTAGCCATATACTCAAAGATGAACGTTCAGAACCCAACTTCTTAATTTTCCTGTGTTGTTGACAGAAGTGTGGGTTTGCTGGGTACAAGGGAGGTTTTCAAGCAGCTAATGCAACTCAATACCAGAAAAACAACTCAGTCAAAAAGTGGGCAGAAGACCTAAACAGACATTTCTCCAAAGAACACATACCAATAGATAATAAACACATGAAAAGATGCTCAACATAGCTCATTATTAGAGAACTGCAAATCAAAACTACAGTAAGATATTACCTCGCACTGGTCAGAATGGCCATCATCAAAAAAATCTGCAAACAATAAAAGCTGGAGAGAGTGTGGAGGAAAGGGAACCTTTTTGCACTGTTGGTGGGAATATAAATTGATGCAGCCACTATGGAGGACAGCATGGAGATTCCTTAAAAAACTAGGAATAAAACTATCATCTGACCCAACAATCCCACTATTGGGCATATACCCTGAGAAAATCATAACTGAAAAAGACACATGGACCCCAATGTTCATTGCAGCACTATTTACAATAGCTAGGACATGGAAGCAACCTGGATGTCCATTGACAGATGAATGGATGAAGAAGCTGTGGTACATATATATATATACAGTGGAATATTACTCAGCCATAAAAAGGAATGCATTTGAGTCAGTTCTAATGAGGCAGATGAACATAGAGTCTATTATACAGAGTAAAATAAATCAGAAAGAGAAAAGTAAATATCATATATTAACACATATATATGGACTCTAGAAAGATGGTACTGATGAACCTGTTTGCACGGCAGCAGTGAAGACACAGACATAGAGAACAGACTTGTGGACCCAGTTGGGGGAGGAGAGGGTGGGATGAATGGAGAGAGCAGCACGGAAACATATACACGGTCATATGTAAAACAGACAGCCAGTGGGAATTTGCTGTGTGACTCAGGGAGCTCAGACTGGGGCTCTGTGACCACCTAGAGGGCTGGGATGGGGTGGAGGTGGGAGGGAGGACTAGACATTTTCCTGATTAAAAAAAGAATGACTGGCTAAAAAAAAGAAACATGAATTTGCCATCACTGACTTGAAGGAGGGGACATATGTATACCAATGGCTGATTCATGTTGATATATGGCAGAAACCAACACAATACTGTAATTATCCTTCAATTGAAAATAAAATTTTTAAAAAGGGAGGTTTTCATTAAAGTTGTGGTCATATGAACATATATCTAGGTTGTAATGGAGGAGCTCATTTATTGAATAAGTTATATCAGATGATGACTAAGGTTCATTTAAGCAGATCAATAACAAATTTAGATACATGTAGGTAGAAAGCTTAACTAGGATATTAAAAATAAAATCTTAAAGGTGCTTCATAGAGGATAATAACAGAAACTTTTTTACAGTTTTATTAAGAAGCATTATAAATATGAAACAAGGATTATAAAATAACAGTATTTTAATCATAAATTATTTTAAGGAGTAGAGTCAAGAAATTTCCCTAAAGAATAGGTTTATTAACATTAATATACTTCATTGGACAAATTTTTAATATTGTGCATATGGACTGAATTTTTACTTCATGACAAATGTTAGGAAACTTAACTAGGAATTATTATAGATTAGACCTTTATTAAAAATATTTATAAAAACTAAAACTTGACATTGCAAATGAAAATACTCCTTTTGGAAATAAAGATATATATGTAAAGACACAGGGTAAACATTCAAAAGTTTGCTAACTATTGTTCCTCATACATTTTCAGCATATTGAATATATAGAATACATATGTACATTTATATATACACACATACTAATACACATTTCTATATCACTGAACTGTGCCTTTCAACTCAGCCTCACTTTTTCTTCCTAAAAATGACTGCTGTGGCCTTAATGACCCATCACTAATTTAAACATGCAATACCTGAAAGGGTTTCAAAAGAGGAGGGGGCATATTTTGCTGCAGTATTCATTCATGGTGATGGTTTTCTTTCTGCATGTTATTAATTTGTGCGTGTCTCTTGTTTAGACCCTTTGTTGGCAGAATTCAGTCCTATAAAGACTGTTATGTTTACAGTCCCTTATGGCTGGGAAGCATAGTTATTATCTTGCAGAAATGAAGCACAACTAATAATCCTCTGAAACAGTGGGCCCAGAGTAGACTGGTTGGGAAATGAGACATCATAGGTCGAAGTTTATCAGCAACTCTTAAGCTCCCAAAGAATGACATACGGTTCTGCAGAAGGCAATGTGCTATTAAATCTTGGAACATGTACCATCTGGTCAAACCCTCCACCTTCAAGAAACACAGGTTCTACCTGAAGACATGTTTCCCTTGAAAATCTCCATGGATGAATATTAATTACAAGACCTTCTTCAGTAAGAAGCATTTCGCTGAGCCTTTCATAAATCCATTCTCGTCTTTTAATCCCTGTTCTATTTTTGCCCCTTAATCAGTCACAAACATGAGTAATTCACTCTTAGTTCATAAAACTGAAAATAATAATTGACTAATTAGCCTTCTTTCTTTAAAGTTTAAAATCTCTAATTTCCATAATAATGTGCATTTCTTTAATTATGCTCATCACCCTTTCTGAGTTTTCTCATTTCCCCTCATTTTTGGGCAAGTGTTTGTTTTTATCTCTTTGCATGCTATTAAAATTGGACATAATTATCTTAACAAAGGTAAAATGCATGAAAATATATTAAGAGGATACTCTCTAGTCTATACATTTCACATGATTTTCAATACAAACATATATATTCCCTTTCTTTAATTACCATTTGAAGTCAGCTTTTAATGGGCTATCACCCTCCAGGGATTTCTGTCTAGCTAATCATCTCCCTCTTATGCCCCCCCTACCCATTATCACCACCGTGGCATTCTAGGAACTTGCATTAAAGAACCTCTCCCAAAGCATCTTCTGTTAAACAGTTAAATTACATTATTTCAACAAACTCAACACCAAAGTGCTAACATTTTTCAAAATGTCATTTTCAAAGTACTCATCTGTTCAGTGAAAAATGGCAAGTGAATCGTGGCTAGCAAGGCTAGACATCTATTTCCCAGATAAGGTGAATAATGTATTTTCATAGTTTTGTTTTAGCATAAGAGTCAAGATTTTGAAACATGTCTAATCATGAGTTTATTTATTTCCCTATTACAGCTAATTCAATTAATGAAGACATGATACAATATTAAATATTGAGTTTCCCTACAGAAATATTAGAAGCATACCACTGAGAACCTTCAAGAGGATGTTTGTACACATATGAAAATAGAACACCTTGAGATAGAATGCAATAATCCAGTTTTTCTTCTGAAGAGATGGCAACAGTAATATCAAGATCAGTGAACTACAAAAAAATTGCATTAGAAGGATCTAGCAGTAGTAGAACTTATAACACGTGGGTTGAACAAAATTAATAGCTTTTAATTTATTATGTTGTTATAATTAAGGTGTATATTTTCAAATACTTTTCACGCAGATTCTTCTGATTTATAAAAAGTAATAGTAGAAACATTAATTTGCTAGAAATTGGGAAAAGACTAGACATTTTCCTGATTAAAAAAAGAATGACTCTTGTTTAAAAAAAAAAAACATGAATTTGCCATCACTGACTTGAAATATCAGCCTAAAGGTCTAGATGTGTCTATAATTAGATTTTGTACTAAGTTCCCTTTCATCAAACCTTTTTACTTAAAAGGAATTAGGTCAGACTTTTACAAAGGCAGTAAGAAAGGGTATCTGTGACAGATTTATTCAAATTCTCCATTGTTCTATTAAAATGTGCCCTTTGACCTTCCTATAGCTAGTGCTGAATAATAAAGAGTGGCCAAGCTTCCCGACTATTATTGGCAATAAGTCATACCTATTGAGATTCAAAATGGAGATAAAATATACTTCATTCACTCATTCATTCATTACTCAGGGCTTGTGCTAGGTACTAGGGTGGAGCTGGTGTCAGAATTTATAAGGCAAAAGTCCATGCTCCATATTTCCAGGCTGATACGAAGATAAGACATATACTAAGTAATTACTAATTGCTAAGTACTGGGAAAGAGAAAACAATACTCTGATAATTTAGAGAATGTATGTGAACAAATCTAGACCTTAATCCAGTGTATTTGTAAGTTAAAAATGTATCATTCGGGAGCTTCTAAGTGACATTAATAAACTGACATTTGAAAACAGGAGAATTTATTAATTCAGTGGTTAGGACATCTACCTCAAACTCAATTTCTCAATTCTAGCCTTGGTTTATTTCAGAATTCTGCTTTCCTTTCTGTCCAACATAATTATTTTTAAGGACAGAATGGGAAAATAAGTCTTGACTGGGATCAATTACATAAATTTCCTTTAAAGATTTAAAAAGATGCATAGTTTTCAAATATATTAATATATATGCTTTCTGATTATAAAAGTAAAACAAGCTTATTGTTACAAGTCCAGACAAAAAAGGAGGTGAAAACTAAATTTATAATGCTGCCATCCAGAGATTAAACTGTTAATTTTATCAGGTTAAATAGAAAATATAGGATATTCAATGAACATACATACTATCTTATAATGAATACTCTACACTTAATTCAAGGAAAAATGTCTGTTAATCACGTACTCATGACTGTGTTCTTGTGAAATCTAACAGATGAATACTTGACATGCAGTATCACAAAAAACTTTTGAGTGTAATGCCATGAACAAGAAGAATTGTAAACTAAAACTGTTCCACCAGAATGTTGAATAGCTGTTAAATCTGAAACTACACCAGAATAAAAAAAAATTTTCTGGCTCAGAATACTTGCCAAAATTGCTCAAAACTCTAATGAAGGAATGTTAGTATATTAAAAGGGTGAAGTATCCAAAAAAGATTCCTTTGGACAACTGGGATTTATAGGCAAAAAAATAAACACTGAAAACAGGGAATACTAGCAGGATGTACAGAGCAGAGGTTTCCAATCTTCCTTCTCAGCACCATTTGTATCTCAGTAATTTTTTAGTGTTGCCTCAAAGTCAAAGAAAATAGCTAACAATTCTGTTATTTACATGGTTCAGTTCAGTTCAGTTCAGTCGCTCAGTCGAGTCTGACTCTTTGCGACCCCATGAACCTCAGCACGCCAGGCCTCCCTGTCCATCTAGGCTCAAACAATTTAATAAATAAGTAAATAAATAAATAAATATATATATGTCTTAATAATTTAGTGGCCATTAAAAAAATAATATCCACCTATTAAAAGAAATGGATTTTTATTTCATTTTTAAATAGCCACAGCTGGGTTGGTACAGTTTGGTAATGCTGGGTATATCTTATCCCACTGCCCTATTGTCACTACACTCACTCCTAAATAAATGGTTGTCTTTGAAAGATTTGATGCCTCTGATGTGCAAACTTCTGATCTTTTTATTACAGAGCATGTAAATCCAACTTGGGATATATAATATACATTAATTACATGCAGCCAAAAGGAATCACCCTCTTATTCAGGGAGTCTCATGGAACATCCATGCCACTGGGTAACAGGTCCCCATAGAGCCACTCTCAGACTCTCCAAATTCCTATCCATATAAGTGCTTGTTACATTAAATAAGCCTACAGTCTACCTTTATAACAAATATTCCCATAATTAAACATATAATCTAAAAAGTGGCTGAATATAACTTGCAAATGGAATAAAAAATCTGCATTTTAAACAATCTTTTGTTAAAGCAAAGAAGCAATAACAGAGCCCTCTTGGCTTATAAAATAATCTGTCAAAGTAATTCTAAAAAGATCCTGTGGCAAGCAGAATAATGTCCCCTCCTTCCCCTAAAAGACATTCATGTGTGAGATCCTAGAATCTGTGAATATGTTATACATGGCAAAAAAGGATTCAGGCTGCAGATGGAATTAAGGATACTAATCAGCTGACTTTAAAACTGGAAGATTATCTTGGATTATCCAAGTAAACCCAATGTAATCACAAGGAGCCTTAAAAGTGGAAGAAGGAGGCAGAATATGATGTTCAGAGGGAAGGAAGGAACCAATGATGAAGGAAGGAAGGATGTGTAAGGAAGAAACAGATGATGTAGTATGAGGACCTGACCTGCTATTGCTAGCTTTATAGACAGAGGAAGGGAGCCACAAGCCAAGGAATGTGGGCAGCCTCTAGAAGTTAGAGGAGGCAAGGAAACAAATTCTTCCCTAGAGTCTGCCCACATTTTGACTTTGGCCTAGTGAGATTCAAGCTTACTTCTAACTTACAGAAATGTAAGATGATAAATTTGTGTTGTTTTTTAAAGTCACTATATTTGGGGTATGGTTTTTCCAATAGTCATCATGGATGTGAGAGCTGGACCATAAAGAAGGCTGAAGGCCAAAGAATTGATGCTTTTGAACTATGGTGCTGGAGAAGACTCTTGAGAGTCCCTTGGACTGCAAGGAGATCAAACCAGTCAATCCTAAAGGAAATCAACCCTGAATATTTATTGGAAGGACTGATGCTGAAGCTGAAGTTCCAATACTTTGGCCAGCTGATGTGAAAAGCTGACTCACTGGAAAAGACCCTGATGCTAGGGGAAATTGAGGGCAAGAGGAGAAGGAGTGACAGAGGATGAGATGGTTGGATGGCATCACCAAATCAATGTACATGAGTTTGAGGAAACACAGGGAGTTAGTGATGGACAGAGAAGCCTGGCATGCTGCTGTTCATGGGGTCGCAGAGTCAGACATGACTTAGTGACTGAACAACAACAACATTTGTGGTAACTTATTAATAGCAGCCATGGAAAGATTAATATAGATTCCCAAATGATACTAATAACAATCAAAAACAACTGCAGTTATAAATGTTTCAGGTCAACTGGATGAGCTAATAATAGGTAAATTGCCAATATTGTATTCCTTGGCTAACCTCACCAAGAAAAAAAAGAGAGAGGACTCAAATAAATAAAATCAGAAATGAAAGAGATGTTATAATTGATATCAGAAACACGAAGGATAAGAGACTACTATGATACAATTATATGCCAACAAAATAGACAACCTAGAAGAAATGGGTAAATTCCCAGAAATACACAATCTACAAAGCCTGAATCATGATGAAATAGAAAATCTGAACAGATCAGTTGCTAGCAAAAAGGACTGGATCAATAATCAAAAACCTCAACAAACAAAAGTCCATGACCAAAAGCCTTCACCAATGAATTCTACCAAACTTTCAAAGGAGAACTAACACAATTCCTTTTCAAACTCTTCCAAAAAATAGAAGAGGGGGAAATTTCTAAATACATTTTAAAAGGCCAAGATCACCCTGATACCAAAACCAAACAAGGATGCCACAAAAAAGGAAAATTACAGACCAATATCCCTGCTGAATATAGATGAAAAAACCCTCAACAAAATATTAGTAAACCAAATTTAACAATAAATTAAAACAATCATAAACCATGGTCAAGTGGGATTTATTTGAAGAATCCAAGACTAGTTCAACATCTGCAAACCAGTTAATGTTAACCACCAGGTTAACAAAATGAGGAGTGAAAAACCATGTGGTCATCTCGAGACAGACAGAAAATGCACTTGACAAAATTCAACATCCATTTATGATAAAAGCTCTTAACAAAGAGGGTATAGAGGGAATGTATCTCAACATAACAAAGGCTATACATGACAAGATCACAGTTAACATCATACTCAATGGTAAAAAGCTGAAAGTTTTTCCTCTAAGATCAGGAACAAGACAAGGATGCCCACTCTCCCCACTTTTATGGGCAAGGAAAAAAAAAGGCATCCAAACAGGGAAGGAAGAAGCAAAACTGACACCATTTGCAGATGACATGATATTATACATAGAAAATCCTGAAGATGCCATCAAAAAACTGTTAGAACTAATAAATTTAGTAAAATTGTAGGCTACAAGATCAACACAAAACCTTGCATTTCTTTATACTAGTAATAAACTATCTGAAAGAGAAATGAGGAAAAAAATCCCATTTACAATTATAACAAAAGAATAAAATATCTAGGAGTAAGTTTAACCAAGGAGGTGAAAGGTCTGTATACCGAAAACTACATGACATTAATTAAAGAAATTGAAGAAGACACAATAAGTGGACAGATAGTCTGTGCTCATAGATTGGAAGAATAACTATTGATAAAACATCCATACTACCCAAAGCAATGTACACATTCAATGCAATAGCTATCAAACTTCCAATGGCATTTTTTACAGTCTAAATAGAAGAAATAATCCTAAAATTTGTGAGGAACCACAGAAGACCCTGGATAGCTAAAGCAATCTTGAAAAAAGGAACAAAGCTGGAGGCGTCACATGCCCTGATTTCAAACTGTATAACAAAGCTAGAGTAATTAAAATAGTATGGTACTGGCATAAAAATACAGACACAGATCAGTGGAACAAAACAGAGAGCCCAGAATAAAACCTGTACACTTACAGTCAATTAGTTTACAACAAAAAGGCCAGGAATATACAATGGGGAAGAACAGCCTCTTCAATAAATGATATTGGGAAAACGGTACAACCACAGGCAAAAGAATGAAACTGGATCACTATCTTACACCATATGCAGAAATTAACACAAAATGAATCAGAGCCTTGAATCCATAAAACTTTGAAATCATAATTTGAATCCATAAGACCTGAAACCATAAAAGTCCTAGAATATAAAAGAGACAGTAAGTTCCTTGACACAGGTCTTGGCAATAATTTTTTGATTCTGACACCAAAAGAACAACAGTGAAAATTAACAACTGAGACTACATCAAATTGAAAAGCTCCTGCAGAGCAAAGGAAGCTATCAACAAATGAAAAGGCAACCTACTGAATGGAAGAAAATAATTGCAAACCATTTATCTGATAAGGGGCTAATATCTAAAATATACCAATAATTCATACATTTCAGTACTAAAAAACAAACAATGCAATAAAAAATGGCAGAAGATCTGAATACTCATTTTTCCAAATAAGACATACAGATGGCCAACAGACACGTAAAAGAAACTCAGTATCATTAATCATCAGAGAAACATGGATCAAAAATCACAATGAGATATCACTCCACACCTGTCAGAATGGCTATCACCAATAAGATAAGAAATAACAAGTGTTGGTAAGGATGCGGAGAAAGGTAAACCCTTGTGTACTGTTGGTGGGGATGCAAGTTAGTGCAGCCACTATGGAAAACAGTACTTAGGTTCCTCAAAAAACTAAAATTAGAACTACCATTTGATCCAGCAATCTCATTTCTTATCTGAGGAACGAATATCATTAGCTCAAAAGGATATCCACACCCCCATGTTCACTGCAGCATTATATACAGTAGCCAAGATATGGAAGCAACCTAATCCTAACAATGGGTAAATTGTGGAATATATATGCAATAGAATATTACTCAGGCATAAGGAACAAAATCTTGCCATCTGTGACATGTTTTGATCTTGAGGATATTATGCTAAGTGAAGTAAGTCAAGATACAGAAAGACAAATACTGTATGATCTCACTTACATGTAGAATTAAAAACAAACAAAAAAACAAAAACCATAAAAAACCAAGCTCATAGAAACAGAGAACAGATTGGTGGCTGCAAGAGGTCAGGGGTGGGAGAAATAGTGAACTTCTTTTTTTTTCTGTTTTTAGTTTATATAGATTGAATTAAAAGTTTTTAAAAGCCTAAATATAAAATAAACCTATAGTTGCTCATTCAAAGAATTTTACTGGTGTGTACTTGAAACATAGCTTTTTGCCTTTGTTCATTTTCCTTCCTGTTTAACAATGATGTAATGGCTATACAGAAGATAAAAATTTTTGTATTATGCTCTGATATGATTTTCCAAGCTATGTAAGCTTAGGCAAAATATTATACATTTCCATATGCAAAATACCAATGGGAATATTTTCAGTTGCTTCTTAGATGGGATTATGGTCTGACAGCTGGACAAGGGAGACCTTTTTTGTATATATAACAATTATGGAAAAAGCCCTACTGTCAGTGTATATATGCTTTTATAAACTGAAAATATTCATTCAAAATTCAAAACAGTCTGTGTTTACCTGTGGTTAAAGGCAGGTGTGTGATGCTGTTCAAACAGGTCAGGGTGAACCACGTGGATGACAGCGTAGCCCCAGAAAACAGGAGGAGCAGAATTAGTTTCAGCATACCCCTGATAAAATCTGCAAACCTGAAAAGAAACAATGTATTAATCCTAGCTGGATTTTTAAAATACTCTTTACATGAATGACACACTTTGATTAAACAATAATATCTTGAAAAATTTCAATGCATTCTTTTAAAAGCAAGTTTTTATGTTTTTAAAAACTGATACATTTTATGTGTTTGTGTGTATGAGTATCTGTATGTGATAAGTGTTGCTCTGTGATTTTTTTTTCCTTTTACAAAACACATAAAATATGATCTCTGTTATGTATTTATTAATATAATTACAGGATAGATTCTTAGTTTTTAATTGCCACTTTTACTTTCTTTGTATATTTTTCTATAATTTCCAAACATCCTATAATGAGCACATAATGTCCTAGTCTTAGAAAATGGGCCAACATTGATAAAAACTTACAAAGACAGCTCTCCCAAAATTCAAAGTCACTTAGAGCCAAATATAAATCCTTACATCAGAGCCTTTGGGGTCCTTCCTATATGATCTGGTTTCTGCCTCCACTTTCCCTTTGTCTTACTATTCTTCACTCGCACAGCCCTGCTTCTGTCTCTCCTACATACTAAGGTTGTTTCCCATAGCAGCCGTAGCTTCTGCCCCTGTCCTGGAATGCTGGCATCTCCAGACTGTCACGTGACTTACTCCTGCTTACTCCTTAGGTCATTCAGGTCTCAGTTCAGGAAGGCTCTCCATGCTCATGGCCCTCCCCACCCCATTCTCACACTCTTGAAATATCTCTTGCTTTTGCATTTATTGTTTTTCTTCCCTATCAGACTGTAAGGTTTGTAAGAGCAAGAACATACCTCTAGAATACTGAATTTATTCTACAAAATTTGTTCATAATGTTTCATAGCACTTTAAGTTCTCAAAAATCCTGCTTTGTCTTGAATTAACATGCAACTCCTGGTAGAGATACTTTCTATTTAGTCATGACCAAAAACCTGCCCATTTGCCAACCGTTTTTCCTCATCTGCTAATGAACCACTGATTGTATAAACACAATTGTCTGGCTCTGCCTGTACACAACTTACTCTGTCCTTCAGAATTGTTCCTATTGTAGAAAAACTGATCCCATCACAAATATAACATTTACCATGTTTTCTCTTTGTTTTTGTAAAATAGATTTTAATTTCTATTGTAATATGACTTGCAATACTCTTTCATTTTGCACTTATTTGACATGACGTGGTTAATCACGTTTGTAAAGTGTTATCTAGACTAAAACGACTGCCTGTGAGAGCTGATGCCATCTTTTGGTGGGAAAAATGGATGCACCTTTGCCCAGTGACTTTGGTTAGTTCTCTACTATGAAAGTTGACAAAAAGAAAATTCTTATGTACTCTGAAAAATGTTTCACAGCTTGATGGAAATGCTCCTCAAGAAAATCCAAAAGCTTTGTTTTAATTCTATGTTCATTACTCTTTTGGTTTATATTAAGTGATGTGTCATGAACTTACTGGTGAGATAGGCAGATAGCTGGTATGAGAGAATAAAACAGTTTTCTGGTACAACCAGTTGAGTGAAGTTGAACAGTTAGTAAGTTTTTCAGGGCCTGATCACATAAGACTAAATTGACCACTCTGGTCCACCAATTTTGGAGACCTAGTCCTTTCAAATGGGCCAATACTATCAAAGTGTACTGTTAAGACCAAAGTAGTACATTTAGTAGTAACCTTGAGTAGTGTGTGAAAATGAAAGTGTTAGTCACTCAGTTGTGTCTGACTCCTTGCAATGCCATGGACTGTAGCCTGCCAGGCTCCTCTGTCCACGGAATTCTCCAGGTAAGAATACTGGAGTAGGTTGCTAGTCCCTTCTCCAGGAGGATCTTCCCTACGCAGGGATTGAACCTGGGCCTTCTGCATTGCAGGCATACTCTTTACCATCTGAACCGCCAGGGAAGCCCAACCTTTAGTAACATAATCACACGCATGAAAAAACAACCAACCACCTAAAGCACTCACGTCTATAAGGAGATTCCATTCTAGGGACCCCAAAAAGGCTGTTTTGAATATAATTTAAAAACTTATTTTAGGCTTAGAAGATATTACAATTGACTTTGGATTCCAGAGTAAGGGTTGTACTTTTTAAAACTTCCATTTCAACAATTTAAAAACAGAAATGTCCTCATTCTAATTTTTCCCTCTAGTTCTATTTCCATAAAGTTAAAATTAAGGGTTTGTAGAAAAAATACAGAGAAAGGCCCAAATAAGATGTCATTTCTGATACATAATGTGTCCCTCTTTGACTGATGTGATGCTCAGAAAAAGATTTGGTAAATGATGACTCAGTATCATTGGTTTGGAGATTAATTAGAAAAATTAGATAGGATTCTTATCAAAAGTGATAGTATCAGTGCAGTGATTTCATACAAATAGCTGTGCTCATATTTTTCTTTAGCTTTTTGATTTTATTATATTTCCTAATTTATAAAAACCTCAGAAAAAGTGATTTAGAAATAAGTGTCAATTTATTCTTTTATCAGCCCAGAAACACTATGCAAACTATAAGGTCTAGTTATAATATTATCCTGTGTCAATTATGTTTAAGTATTTAGACAGGTGCTTCACATATCTTACTTGATCTCCCCAAATATGTAGCTATATTCTTCCCTTCCTGGTAAAGTTGATTACCCAATTTTGTTTTTGTTTAAATAGGATAAAATGATTTGGAAAGTGAATGAGTATTATCTCACTGGAAACACCAAGAGTAGTTTTATAGGCAGCCACCTACATGAGTGACATTTTCATTCTTTTCTTTTTTTTAGAATAAATGAGATTTTCCCTTATTCTGACTCATTCTAAAAATGTGTTGTCATATTGGGTTAAGAATTAAAGAGAGTTTGATGAAACTCAAAGTCTTTATGGGCATTTTTCATCAAAATGGGATAACCATAGGGTCATACCTGTCAAAAAAGACCAGAAATAAATATTTGCTAATCAGGATACTGACTTTTCATGGAAAGTTCTAGATATGCTCTTATGAATGATTCCCTTCAATTCTTTTCTACTCCCGGTAACTATCAATCTGCCTTTATTATTGTATCATCTTTCCTTGAGTCCAATTTGTAGATGCTGTTCTTTAAAAATATGGAGAGAGGAAGCTTAATACACTGGAAATACATCTCTAGTCTCCAAGAACATTTTACAGTGGACTCCTGAGAAGGTTTCTTGTAGCAGCAAATTCTACCTACTGTGTGTGGATTTTCTTATAGCCTGAACAAGTGTCCTTTTTTTGACTTTTGCCTGTTTTACTTTTCCTTAAATGTTAATGGTTATCTAGGGTAGCTGAGTTTCCCTTTGGGCTCTTTTTTTGATTGTGCTTACTCACATGTTTACCGTAAAATATTCTCACCTTGCCATAGCTATTCCAACAACACAGCCTCCAACAATGGACCAAAATCCAATCCAGCCAGCATCTACCTGTTAAGAAAGTGGCAGACACATTTAATACAAGATTATCATGTTGCAGTTTAGAAGGCATGGAAAAAAATTGTCTTTAATCAGTATGTTAATAGCTAAATGGCATAAAATTTAGGAAATAACTATTTAAGAAAATGAATCAGATGAAAGGATTCATGTGTGACTAGTTAATACAAACTTATCTAAATAAATACCAGGAAAGTACTAGGCAATAATTAAGTGCTAAAATGTCCGGTACAAGTCAAAAGAGAATGTATTAAGAGAACACAGATGAGTGGGGGGAAAAGAGGGTTGCGGGTGGGAGAGAGAGAGAAAACAGGTTGAGTACCTGAGGAGACAAAGAATTTGAGCTCGACTTCAAATGGACAGCTCGTTCTACTCCTGGAGAAAACATTTCCAGCCCTGTCATTTACTAGCTTTGTGACTCTGTGCAAATTAGGTCTTCCTGCCTATAACATGGACGTGAGATAATTTCCACACAAACCTTAGATCAGCAGTCAACATACAGGAAGTGCTCAATAGAGGTTAGAGCTGTGGCTGTTACCTGATGATGTTTCTCCATCATCTAATGTCTCGTCTCTTCCCTACCTTCATGGACAAACTTGCTCAAAGCAATCTACAAACGCTGCCTACGTTTCCTCACCACTCATCCTCAGTTAAAGAGTAGCTTTAACTCTTACTATGACTTGGCTTCTGTTGCAACACGCACCCCATGTCTCAGTTTTCTCATTAGTAGGATGGGGATTCGGGATAGTGAGGGTTTTTCTGAGAGTTAAATAAGTTAATCAATGCAAACTGCCCAATACCTGTTAGTTGACAATACTTGACATTTCATGTGTTCTGAACAATACTGGTGCATTTTGTCTTTTCTCTTTCCCCATCACGGGCATCACAATTGCTTATTTTCTTATTTTGTACTTCTGGACTCCTGTAGTAGCAATCTTTTTGCCCACTATTTCCAGAATAATTATTTCAATCATTCCACTTCCCTGCTCAGAAACAGTTATTGGCTTTCTTTGTGGTTATAGGACAAAGTTCAAACTTGCCCTGGCACTTGGGAGCTACCCAAACTAAATTCTATCTCTTATTAGTTTTCTAGTCATATTTTTCATTACAGAAGTGATAGAACTGGTCAGCTGTCCACCAAAATATATTATATCTTATCCTACCAGGGCATTTAGCTAGTTTACATGTTCTAGCCCATATTCAGCCACATGGGACCACATGACTAAGTTCTCATTAATGGAAGTGGAAAAAAGTGAGGTGTGCCATCTCTAGGCTAGAACCTAGAAGGCAACTGTATGCCTCCGCCAATGCTTTCTTTCCCTCTCTGCCAGCTGGAATACGGATAGTCAGCCATCTTCACCCATGCATATAATGACAAGGCCCTAGGAGACAGAAGAGCTTCAAAGAGGAAGCAACCTAGGTGTCTCAGAATTTTGGCATTCTTAGCCTACTCTTAGTATTACAATCAGATCAGATCAGATCAGTCGCTCAGTCGTGTCCGACTCTTTGCGACCCCATGAATCGCAGCACGCCAGGCCTCCCTGTCCATCACCACTCCCGGAGTTCACTGATACTCATGTCCATCGAGTCAGTGATGCCATCCAGCCATCTCATCCTCTGTCGTCCCCTTCTCCTCTTGCCCCCAATCCCTCCCAGCATCAGTCTTTTCCAGTGAGTCAACTCTTTACATGAGGTGGCCAAAGTACTGGAGTTTCAGCTTTATTTAGCATCATTCCTTCCAAAGAAATCCCAGGGCTGATCTCCTTCAGAATGGACTGGTTGGATCTCCTTGCAGTCCAAGGGACTCTCAAGAGTCTTCTCCAACACCACAGTTCAAAAGCATCAATTCTTTGGCGCTTAGCCTTCTTCACAGTCCAACTCTCACATCCATACATGACCACAGGAAAAACCATAACCTTGACTAGACGAACTTTTGTTGGCAAAGTAATGTCTCTGCTTTTGAATACGTTATCTAGGTTGGTCATAATTTTCCTTCCAAGGAGTAAGCGTCTTTTAATTTCATGGCTGCAGTCACCATCTGCAGTGATTCTGGACCCCAGAAAAATAAAGTCTGACACTGTTTCCACTGTATTACAAATTCCACTGTATTACAAATTCCAAAGTATTACAATGACTTTACAGAAATCTTGCTCTACCAGTGTCTGGTGCCAGAAACAAAGATAAATGTTCTCTGGAGAAAAATAACACCAGAAATTTAAATCATCTCTACAGTTTTTCTTTCATACTACTGGCATGTGGGGCAAGAGAATTCACTGTTCTTCAGAACTGCCCCTCTTCTTGCATTTAGTGTTTATTAACACTATGGACTGAGGCCTATTACGCTATGAAGTCCCTATAAACATTCTCATCTATTCTGTAGGTCACTGGGGTCCTGCATCAGGTGAAGAACACTGTGTATCTGACTGTACTAACCCTGGTCCTTTCAGGCCATTTTCTGCTTTCTCTATTCATGATATTTGCTTTAGTTAATAACATTCTCCCCAATAATTAATTTTTTTCTTTGCTTGAATTTAATTAATTTGGGAGTATCCAAATTAATTGGAGGGTGTCTATGTGTCTACCAACCCAGAAGATCTGTTCTTATTTAATTTTAAATTTCATTTTATTTAATACCTGGTATGACGTATAGTGTCTGTATCTCTTAAGAGTTTGTACAGAGAGACACTTGGAAGGGATTCTCAGGCTTTGTAACATGAATCGTAAGATCTACAAAATCAGCATCATCTGAATGGGTGCTACACTTTTTCTTCCTGAAGTTGAGTATGCTTGGAATACATGCCATCCAGAAAAACAGGAAATTAAAAGGTTTTCTCCTTATAGTAAAGATACACTAGGTAATTTGGGTTAATTTTCTGGTTGCAAAGAAGAAAATCTGGAGTGGGAAATATGTTTGAAGGTAGTAGAGAGTCAAGAAAGTAATTCATAATTCTGGAATCATAAGATGAGAAGGAAGCCTGGGTATTTGGGGGCACTTTTTCCTTAGGGGTGTGTCTACTGATTTCAGAAAAGGTAGCTAAGGAGCTGTAAAACTACTGGCAGCCTCATGAATCTAGGAAGAAAAAAAATACGAGTTTGAGGCCTGCTCTTAGGTGGTTGGCCTTGTAGAAAACTCCAGGCTTTAGCCAGGGACTATACCTAAGAGCGACTTCACTTTCACTTTTCACTTTCCTGCATTGGAGAAGGAAATGGCAATCCACTCCAGTGTTCTTGCCTGGAGAATCCCAGGGACGGGGGAGCCTGGTAGGCTGCCATCTATGGGGTCGCACAGAGTCGGACACGACTGAAGCGACTTAGCAGCGGCAGCATACCTAAGAGCAGGCTTCCCTGGTGGCTTAGTTGGTAAAGAATCTGCGTGCAATGCAGGAGACCAGCATTCAATTCCTGGGTCAGGAAGATCCCCTGGAGAAGGAAATGGCAACCCACTCCAAAATTCCTGCCTGGGAAATCTCATGGACGGAAGGAGCCTGGAGGGCTACAATCCATGCAGTCGCAAGAGTCAAATACGACTTGGCAACTAAACCACTACCATGCCTAAGAGTGGTATAAATGAGAAATGGAACTTTAAAAAAAAAAAGAAAAAGAAAGAAATGGAACCATATTCTGAGGGACTAAAACCTAGTTTTAAATGATCTCAATTCTTAAAACTGGATTAAGTGATCCTTAGACTCCTAAGAAAAAACATAAGTACTTTCTAGAGGAAAAGAACACCATTTCAAGCTTAAGTTATCACTACAACTTTTCATATACTATGTTGAGCACTCAGTCAAAAATAACTGAACACATAAGAAAACATGAATGAATATCACAAATATAAAGAGACCCACAAGGGATCTAGATAAAGGGATTAGGAAATATAGATTTCAAATAACTATTTTTAATAGTTTCAAAAACAATAAAAGACAAGATCAAGCATTTCTACAGAAATTTGGAAACTATGAAAAAGCACTGAATAAAAATTTTATAACTTAAGAACATAATAGTTGAAATTAACTCATAGATGAGTTTAACAGCATATTAGAGCAGAAAACTGAAATTATAAGTTGGAAGAAAAGCTAGGTAAAATATTCAGTTTGAACAGAGAAAGGCAAAGGATAGAAAATTCAGAACAGAGAGTAAAAGACATAGGAAAGAAGTGTGAAAGTAGAACACGTATGGTTAGAATTACTGAAGGAAAAAGAAATAGAGAAAATGAAACATAAGCTTTGAAGGGACATTGGCTAAGAATTTTCTGAAACTGATGAGACATTAAGCCATAGATTCAAGAAGTCCTACAAACCTTGAGCAGAATAAATGTGTTTCATTTTGAATTGTTTTTTTCAGTTCAGTTCAGTTCAGTTGCTCAGTTGTGTCCGACTCTGTGACCCCATGAACCGCAGCATGCTAGGCCTCCCTGTCCATCACCAACTCCCAGAGTCCACCCAAACCCACGTCCATTGAGTTGGTGATGCCATCCAACCATCTCATCCTCTGTCGTCCCCTTCTCCTCTTGCCCTCAATCTTTCCCAGCATCAGGGTCTTTTCCAAAGAGTCAGCTCTTTGCATTGGGTGGTCAAAGTATTGGAGTTTCAGCTTCAACATCAGTCCTTCCAATGAACACCCAGGACTGATCTCCTTATTACCTATTCTTATTTTTTAAATTGAAGCATACTTGATTTATAGTATTATATGAGTTTCAGGTGATTCAGTATTTTTACGGATTATATTCCACTAAAAGTTATTGCAAAATAATGGCTCTAATTCCCTGTGCTATAAAATATATCCTGTTGATTACCTATTTTATACGTAGTAGTTTGTATTTCTTAGTCCCATACCCCTAATTTGTTTCTCTCCATTTTCTTCTTCCTTTTGGTAACCATTAGTTTGTTTTCTCGGAGAAGGCGATAGCACCCCACTCCAGTACTCTTGCCTGGAAAACCCCATGGATGGAGGAGCCTGGTAGGCTGCAGTCTATGGGGTCGCTGAGGGTAGGACCCGACTGAGCGACTTCACTTTCACTTTTCACTTTCATCCATTGGAGAAGGAAATGGCAGCCCACTCCAGTGTTCTTGCCTGGAGAATCCCAGGGACGGGGGAGCCTGGTGGGCTGCTGTCTATGGGGTTGCACAGAGTCGGACACAACTGAAGTGACTTAGCAGCAGCAGCAGTAGTTTGTTTTCTATATGTGAGTCTGTTGCTGTTTTGCATATACATTCATTTGTAATATTTTTTTGATTCTGCATGTAAGTGATATATATGACTTACTTCACCAAGCATAATATTCTCTAGGTATATCCATGCTGTTGCAAATGGCAGAATTAATTCTCTTTTATGGCTGAGTAATACTCCATTGTGGGCCTCCCAGCTGGCTCAGTAGTAAAGAATCTGCCTGCAAAGCAGGAGCTGCAGAAGACGTGGATTTGATCCCTGGGTCTGGAAGATCCTCTGGAGGAGGCAATGGCAACCCATTCCAGTATTCTTGCCAGGATAATCCCATGGACAGAGGAGCCTGGTAGGCTACTGTCTATGGGGTCGCAAAGACTGAGCGACATGACTCAGCAACTAAGCATACACACACAGTTGAGGCTTAGTTGGAATGAAAGGGTTCTGAGGACCTTGGACAGTCCTGGTAGAGTTAAAAGTTCTAATTTATAATAGATGTTAATAAGTGAAATGTACATTCTGTACCCTCTAGGATAACCACTAAATAATAAGAGACTAAAACTACCAAGCTAATAAAAGGGGAAAACAGAGTAGTAAAAAATACTTAATCCAGGAGAAAGAAGAGAAAAAGGATAGACTAGATTGGAAAAAAAAGAAAACCAATAATAAGGTGGTAGATCTAGACTCAAATGTACCAATAATTGCATTAACTGCAAATGGACTAAATGTTCCAATTAAAACACAAAGATTATCAGACGGAAATGAAGGAAAAACAGTATCACAAGAAAACTAGATGGCTTTATCAGCGAAATCTACCAAATATTTACGGAAAAATATAATCCTCTCACCATCAAACTTACATAAACTCTTTCAATAACAGAAAAAGAGGAAACATTTCAGAAGTTCTTTTCTGAGACTAGCAAAATCTTGATACTAAAATTGAAATGGTAGGACAAGATAAAAAAAAATTATAGACTAATCTCATTCAGGAACATAAATGCAAAAAATCCTAAACAAAATGCAAGCAAACTGAATTCAGTGATATATAAAAACTATAATAACTCACTGACTAAATGGATTTAGTACAGAAATGCAAGGTAGTTCAACATTTTATAATCAACAAATGCAATTCACCATATCTGCAGTTTAAAAGAGAAAGACCAGATGATTATCTCAGTGTTGAATTTTATTAAATGTATTTTTCTCCATCTAATTATCATTAGTTACAACTGATATGAGATGTATGCAGAGAGGTAAAAATATCTATGGATAAATAAATAAGTGAATTTAATAAGGCTGCTGGATATAAGATGAGCTATACTTCAGTCATTTTCAAAAACCAGCTATATTTCTACATGCCAGCCAACAAAAAGTAAGATTTTTAAAGTTACCAATTATAATAGCTTCAGAAAACATCAAATACCTGGTAATACATCTAACAAATATATAGAAGGTGTTTTTGAGAAAAGAGATTTAGAGAGACATTAGGTAAGTAGATGAGAGATATAATGATCATGATTTTGAAGACTTACTATTACAAAAAAGTTAATTCTCCAACTGACCTAGAGATTCATAAAATTCTAATCAAAATCTCAAAGAGCATTTATTCTACTATACACTAAAACTTATTATAAAACTAAAATACTTGAGACAATTTGGTATTGGCAAAGAGAGAGATAAATAGACTAGAAGAAAAAATTATTTAAAAACATCCATGCACATAAGGGCATTTCATTATGACAAAGATGACACTGGAGAGTAATGGGGAAAGAACGATCTTCTCAAAAATTGGTGTTAGGTTAATGAAGAACTATCTGGGATAAAAGAAATTTAATCCCTACCTTTTAACAAGCACACAATTCAATTCTAGGTTTAAATGTGAATGGAATAACAATAAAGTTTCCAGAACAGCACTGTTCCACAGAACTTTCTATGATGATGGAAACATTCTATGTCAACACTGTCCGATATGGTACCCGTAAGTTGCATGTGGCCATGAGCACCTGAAAAGTGGTTGGTGCTATTGAGGAAGTTAATTTTTCATTTTAATTTTATTTCAACTAGTTTAAACTATTCACATTAAATAGCCACATGTAACTAGGGGCTACTGTACTGAATAAGAGAGTTCTGCACAATAATATATGGGTTGGTGCTATTGAAGAAGTTAATTTTTCATTTGAATTTTATTTCAAATAGTTTCAGTTCAGTTCAGTTGCTCAGTCATGTCTGACTCTGCAACCCCATGAACCGCAGCACGCCAGGCCTCCCTGTCCATCACCAACTCCCAGAGTCCATCCAAACCCATGTCCATTGAGTCGGTGATGCCACCCAACCATCTCATCTTCTGTCACCCCCTTCTCCTCCTGCCCTCAATCTTTCCCAGCATCAGGGTCTTTTCAAATGAGTCAGCTCTTCGCATCAGGTGGCCAAAGTATTGGCGTTTCAGGTTCAA
Organism: Bison bison bison; assembly: GCF_000754665.1. NCBI lineage: Eukaryota > Metazoa > Chordata > Mammalia > Artiodactyla > Bovidae > Bison > Bison bison. The sequence goes on along the minus strand of NW_011494604.1, from coordinate 825,500 downwards.
CATCAGTCCTTCCAATGAACACCCTGGACTGATCTCCTGTAGTATGGACTGGTTGGATCTTGCACTCCAAAGGACTCTGAACCAGGACATGGAAGCAACCTAGATGTCCATCAGCAGATGAATGGGTAAGAAAGCTATGGTACATATACACAATGGAGTATTACTCAGCCATTAAAAAGAATACATTTGAATCAGTTCTAATGAGGTGGATGAAACTGGAGCCTATTATACAGAGTGAAGTAAGCCAGAAAGAAAAATACCAATACCGTATACTAACACATATATATGGAATTTAGAAAGATGGTAACAATAACCCTGTGTACGAGACAGCAAAAGAGACACTGATGTATAGAACAGTCTTATGGACTCTGTGGGAGAGGGAGAGGGTGGGAAGATTTGGGAGAATGGCATTGAAACATGTAAAATATCATGTATGAAACGAGTTGCCAGTCCAGGTTCGATGCACGATACTGGATGCTTGGGGCTGGTGCACTGGGACGACCCAGAGGGATGGTATGGGGAGGGAGGAGGGAGGAGGGTTCAGGATGGGGAACACATGTATACCTGTGGCGGATTCATTTTGATATTTGGCAAAACTAATACAATTATGTAAAGTTTAAAAATAAAATAAAATTTTAAAAAAATCTAAAAAAAAAAAAAGATATATATCCAAAAAAATTATTGCTGCAATTAAAAAACAACAACAACAACAACAACAACAAAGGACTCTGAAAAGTCTTCTCCAACACCACAGTTCAAAAGCATCAATTCTTCCGTGCTCAGCTTTCTTTATAGTCCAACTCTCACATCCATACATGACCACTGGAAAAACCACAGCCTTGACTAGACGGACCTTTGTTGACAAAATGTTGTCTCTGCTTTTTAATATGCTGTCTAGGTTGGTCATAACTTTCCTTCCAAGGAGTAAGTGTCTTTTAATTTCATGGCTGCAATCACCATCTGCAGTGATTTTGGAGCCCAGAAAACTAAAGTCAGCCACTGTTTCCAGTGTTTCCCCATCTATTTGCCATGAAGTGATGGGACTGGATGCCATGGTCTTAAACTATTCAAATTAAATAGCCACATGTGACTAGAAGCTACTGTATTGGATAAAAGAGTTCTACATAATAATATATGGGAATAAATTTATGAATTTGGAGCAAGAGAAGATTTCTCTCACTTTCTCCTTTGCAATATCATTTCTGCCTGATAAATCCAACACCTAGACTATCTCCAAATTGGTTTCTATTGACCACATCTTTTGTTTGTTTTTAAATAAGAACCATATTTTCCTAATTGTTTATATGTCTAATTTTTAAAAAATTGTCTACTATATGCTGTGGATGATACAATATAGAGATTCTGGATTATCTTTTCTAAGATAGTTGATTTTTGAGTTCATATGCCATTCAATTAATGGCAGATCACCTTGAACTTGTGTAAGCTCAATTTTGCACTTTACTAGTGAAGAAGATTAGAAACCAAGTTGTTTCTCAAGTTCCTTTCACTTGGCAGGCTTCAATCTCCAAATCATGTCCTCTGCAGATTTTTGTCAGGGCTTGGTTTTAGGTTTTGTTCATGGTGGGTCCAAGAACAATAGGCTTTCCTCTATTGAGGGTATGGTCCGTGATTCTAAAGTTTGTTCTTCCTGGTGTCTCAACAGAAGCCTAAGATGTTAACAAGTTGTTAATGAGGTCTTACACTCTGGCTGGGCCAGAACTCCAAGGGTCCTGCATGCTTGCCCTCTGCTATATTTGTCCTAGCTTTGCACCCCACAGCAGTCTCTGTACTAAGTCTGCGGTAGCTTTGCCTTTTACATGTGCAGTCCATTCCTCAGCCAAGCCTTCCTGGCGAGACCACTTTCACAAAGCTCTCCTCTTTACAAAGCAGTAAGAAAAAGGCAGCCAGGCAGTGGGCAAGAATCTTGAACAGGTGTGTCATAAAAAAAGGATGCCACTTAAAAAGCTGTCATGGAAGTCACTACAAGGGCATACAACTGCACAGTCATCAGCACATCTAAATTTAAAAAGATTAACACTGCCAAGTGCTGGTAATGATATGCTGCAAGGAGAAATTTCATGTACCGCTGGTAGGACTATAAACGAAAACAACTACTTTGGAGGAGTTTGGCATCATCTATCAAAGCAGGCACACCCTGTAACTAGCAATTCCATTCCTTGATAGATATCCAGTAGAAATGTATATAGAAATGCCCCAAGGGATGAAAATATCCATACAGCACTGTTTATGACAGCCTAGATGTAGACATTCCAAAAGTTCCTCAAAAGAAAATTGGAAAAGTTGTTTATTCATGCAACGGATCAGTGTGCTAGATTTCTTCCATCTGACTTTCCTAGTCTCTAGACCCCTTCCTACCATGCTATTTGGAAGCAAGGAGAAGGAATGGACGTCATCAAGCATGTAGATGAAATGGTTATTTTTAAGGAAATGAGATACTGAGACTGAAGACAAAGTGAGGAATTAGATGTATGAATTGCCTTATATTTAATGACGGGATCTTCATCTTTATAAACCAAGAATCAAGGATCCTAAGATTTTTTCATTCTTTATTTTTCTTTTATTAGCATCATTAATCATAAGTGAAATTCCTGGTGGTTAACAAAATCCAGGAAGAAAATCAATATTGTTTATAACTATTTCATAAAGATCTTCCTTTAGCAGCAGTGGTACAGGACAATGCTTTACCTAGGCACTGAAGTCAAATGTAAGAACAGGCAGACAATGTTCAGAACTTCAGTGAACCAAAAATACCTACAAGATATAAAGAAATAAAACACTTACTTGGCTGACATGCACTGGTGTTAAAATTAAGTCCAGAACTCCAGACCAGCCAGCAAATACACCAAGTGGTATGGCATATGCTAAAGCAATCATCAAAAATCTCAAATTGCTGTAAAAGGGAAGAAAAAGAAAATATTATTACAAGTTCAAAATCTAGAATTTAAACTCTTACTCATGAAAAAGTAAGTCATTTGGAAATTGGAATACCAGAATCAGAAATAGAAAATATTTGTCAGTTTAATAAATTTGAAGTTCCTTAAATTTTTTATTTTATATTTATAAGAATAATGTTTTTTGTTAACATTATTTAAAAATGTCACTGTTTATTATATAGATGAATTACCAACAATAGTTCATAAAATGAGTAGGCACCTTCATTTTTTTTAAAAGTTCTTATTTGTAAAGATATATTACTGTTTCTTCTGATGAACAGGTGGAGGGAAAAAAAGATTAATGAACATTTAAACAAACGGTCTACATCCAAATCACAGAATGCAACTGAGCAATAAAAAGGAGTAACTACCAATACACAAAACAACCTGGATGAATCTCCAGAGAATTATGGTGGATGAAAAAAAAGCTAACTCCAAAATTTTATGTACTATATGACTCAATTTATATAACATTCCTGAAGTGACATTATGGTAATGGGAAACAGAGTAGCTGGTTGTCAGCAGCTACAGAGTGGGAGGGAAGTAGGTGTGGCTATACAAGGGCAATAGGCGGGATCCTTCTGATGATGGAAATGTACTGTATCTTTACAATACGTGTGAATTTTCTGGTTGTGATACTGCACTATAGTTTTGTAAGATGTTACCACTGGGGGAAACTGGGTAAAGGACCCATGTTATTTCTTTGTATTATTTCTTAAAACTGCATGTGGATCTACTATTATCTCAAAATAAAGTTTAATTTTAAAATGTAATAAGAGTTAGATATCATTCACAACAGCTTTTTTAAAATTTGTAAACTATAAAATATTTAGGAATAAACCAGGAAGACCCAAGATCTCTACGGGTAGAGGGGGGAACACAGGAGGGCACAGACGATGATTTAAATAAACAGAAACAGAGTCCATGCTGTCAAGTTACCACCAATTCATCTATAATTCACTGCAGTCACAATTAAAATTCCAGGTGAATTTTTAAAAGAAATCTAAGAATAAAGTTCATGTGGGAAAATAAAAGTCCTTGGAAGGCTAACTCATCCTTGAAAAATGTGAAAAAGGAAGTCTTTGTCCTACCAGATATTAAGACAAACTGCACATCCAGAGTAATAAATATAGTATGGTATTTGCTCAAGAAGAAAGAGAACAATGAAGGAAAAAAGAGACCCAAGACACAGAAACTCCACCTACAATAAGGCTGGCACTACAAAAATAAAATGGATGAGGACTGTTTAGTGAATGGTACTAGATCATTTTACAGAGAGGGAAAACCTCCTGGTATTTAACACCATATACTAACACAGAGTCTAGGTAAATCCGTAAATGTGAAAGAAAAAGAACAGGAAGTTATAAATAAGACATTCACTGAGAAAATTAGTAAACAGCTGATATAATGGGAATAGATATTTGAACTTTTAAAAATCAACAGGGAATTTATATCTAGAATATGTAAATCATTAAGAAAAAGACAGAAACTACCACTGAGACACGGGTAGAATCTATGAAGGGGAATTTACAGTAGATGAAACCTAAATGGCAAACAACTACATGAGAGTCTCAAACTTACTAACAACCAGAAAATGCATATTAAACAAAAGATAGATTTATTTTTACCCACTGGACTACTGAAAATTAGAAAGATGGATAATGCCAAGTTTGGCAAGCATATGGGAAAATGGGCATTGCTGATGAAAGTGTAGACAAGTGGAGGCATTTTTTTAGAGCAATTTGACAATACTTGGCAAATTCAGCTTAAAATAGCTGATGATCCAGCAATGCTGTGTCAGGTCTGTTTTCCAAAGAAGTCTTAGGTCTACAGTGACGCATATTAGGATGTCACTGCAGTGGTATCTGTGGTGACAATGAGTTGGAGGCAGAGTACACAGTGGGAATGGGTATAAAAAATGTGATGGTTTCATACCACAGAGTACAGAGAACTAGGTATCCACAAAGTACAGAGATATATCTTGAGAACAGAGCATGGCTACCACGAAATCAGAGTTATCCAGATATCATGTGCCTTCTGATGGAAGAAGACAGCAGGAGGTAGTTCTGTAAAATCAAAACCAAAACCTGAATCAGAATGCAGTTCAAGGTAAGAATTTACAGGAAATACAGAGGGCAGAGGGGCAAACTACTCTACAAAGAGATGATCAACATGTTCCAGACCTTGGAGACAGAGAGCTGGCTCCTCAACAAACAATTACAAAGAAAAGAGAGGGAGATGGAAGGAAACCTAGAGATTATAAGGCATTTGAGCCAACTGCAATGCATGGTTCCAATCTAGATCCTGACTTAAACAAACAAAAAGCACTTATGACATTTATGAGACTATTGAAACACCAATTTGATAGTAGCAAACTACTGCTAAAATGTTTTCAGTGTAACAATAATAACGTATTTACGTTTAAAAGAGTTCCTATCTTTTTAACACAAACATGTTAAAATATATATGGATGAAATGATTTATCATTTGGGATTTGCTTCATGATACAGGAAGAGGGAAGTGTACAAATGAAACAATATTGGCCACAAAGTGGTAATTGTTGGTATTTGGTTATGTGGATATGGAGGTTATACTGTTCTACCTTCCTATTTCCAAAATAAAAAGTATTTTATAAAAACCACATAGTGTTTAGTGAAAAAAGCCAAACAGAATGAGATACAAAATATGTCACTGTTTAGATAAAAATAGAAGCATACAAAACAATACAAATGTTACAAAAGCACAAAGAGATACACATAAAATGCATTTGAAAGGTAGCCTAGGTAGGGAAAAGGGAATGGGAATGAGAAATATAAAGAAAAGAATGAATGAATGAATGAATAAAAGTGTTCATGTATCCTGAAGCAAGGAACATGTTCAACTTAACTCTCTTTAAGTCTAAAAGTCAAAAACAACCACCATCAAACATTAAACTGATACGTAAAGGGAGAGAAATGTTTACACTAGGTCACACAGGTTATATACATCTGAAGTGATGGGAATCATGTGGACAGGAAGTAGACAATGGAAACTTTGAAGCATAACCAATGATTTTTTTTTTCCTGCCTAGACAATGGAATTAGAATCTAGAGAAGCAGTTATTCCGATTAATCTAGGAAGCGATGATTTCAGAAGTTCTTTGAAGGACCAGGGATTTGAATTACACAGGTAGGTTAGGGAAATGGACCATGGCATGTCCAAAGAAGTCCCCTGGAGAGCCCAAAGCCCAAAGGGGCTTTAATCGAGAAGAAAGATCTTATACTTATACTCTCTAGTTTAAACAGAATAAAGATCTTGACTCTAGGGTAATTAGAAGCAAACACAAAGTGGTTTGTTGTGGTCAAAGTGATCATCATTGTAAGTTGTTTTTTCCTTCTCGAACAGAATTTTCCGTAACTCCTTACCTTAAAACCCTGCCATGACTCCTCACTTCCCACAGAATAGTTCAAATTATTAGGATGGCATAATCTGACCTTAATCTACCTCTCTAGCTTACCTATTGCTCTCTAACCTCTAGCTTTGCATGGAGAAAAACTTGGTTAAATAGCATCAGAAAAACACCAAACCTATCATTTTAACTCTCAACTTACAAATGTGTGCCACTGATCACAAGTCAACTGAACTAATATTATTACTTTGCCTATTATGTGGAAGGCAATTTATTAGATGCTGTAGATGTGGTTTTCAAAACTTTTTACTATATTCCAGAGTAAGAAATATTTACTTAGTGACTTAATACACAGAGATTCAGTATGTATGTACTGAAACAAAAGTATCACTCCAAAATATGTATCATTATTACGTGTGATATAATAATAGTTTCTGTTCTATTTTATTCCTTTCTATTCTGTTTAAGAAAAAAAGGTGGTCAGCCTACTAAATTAGCTGGCTATGAATCAAAGTTTGAGAAACAGAGTTACATAGCTATGCTACCTACCATGGTAGGCACTTGTGCAATGTGGCTATTGAGCACATGAAATGTGATTAGTGCAACTGAGGAACTAATATTTAATTTTATTTCATTTTAATTAATTTAAATTCAATTTAAAAACACAGTGAAGAGAAATTTTCCATTACTTTTTGGCAGAAGTACATCCCACTTTAACTGCCGACTCTTTGCGAATCGACTGTTTGCGACCCCATGGACTGCAGCAAGCCAGGCCTCCCTGTCCATCACCAACTCCCGGAGTTCACTCAGACTCATGTCCATCGAGTCGGTGATGCCATCCAGCCATCTCATCCTCTGTCGTCCCCTTCTCCTCCTGCCCCCAATCCCTCCTAGCATCAGAGTCT
>NW_011494604.1:817450-818153 GCF_000754665.1 Bison bison bison | reverse complement strand
CAACTCTTCGCATGAAGTGGCCAAAGTACTGGAGTTTCAGCTTTAGCATCATTCCTTTCAAAGAAATCCCAGGGCTGATCTCCTTCAGAATGGACTGGTTGGATCTCCTTGCAGTCCAAGGGACTCTCAAGAGTCTTCTCCAACACCACAGTTCAAAAGCATCAATTCTTCGACACTCAGCTTTCTTCACAGTCCAACTCTCACATCCATACATGACCACATGAAAAACCATAGCCTTGACTAGACGGACCTTTGTTGGCAAAGTAATGTCTCTGCTTTTGAATATGCTATCTAGGTTGATCATAACTTTCCTTCCAAGGAATAAGCATCTTTTAATTTCATGGCTGCAATCACCATCTGCAGTGATTTTGGAGCTCCAAAAAATACAATCTGACACTGTTTCCACTGTTTCCCCATATATTTCCCATGAAGTGATGGGTCCAGATGCCATGATCTTCATTTTCTGAATGTTGAGCTTTAAGCCAACTGTTTCACTCTCCTCTTTCACTTTCATCAAGAGGCTCTTTAGTTCCTCTTCACTTTCTGCCATAAGGGTGGTGTCACCTGCATATCCGAGGTTATTGATATTTCTCCCGGCAATCTTGATTCCAGCTTGTGCTTCTTCCAGTCCAGCGTCTCTCATGATGTACTCTGCATATAAGTTAAATAAGCAGGGTGACAATATACAGCCTTGACGTACTCC
>NW_011494604.1:810412-817202 GCF_000754665.1 Bison bison bison | reverse complement strand
TAGGTTTCTCAAAAGGCAGGTCAGGTGGTCTGGTATTCCCATCTCTTTAAGAATTTTCCAGTTTATTGTGATCCACAGTCAAAGGCTTTGGCATAGTCAATAAAGCAGAAAGAGATGTTTTTCCAGAACTCTCTTGCTTTTTCCATGATCCAGCAGATGTTGGCAATTTGATCTCGGGTTCGTCTGTCTTTTCTAAAACCAGCTTGAACATCTGGAAGTTCATGATTCACGTATTGCTGAAGCCTGGCTTGGAGAATTTTGAGCATTACTTTCCTAGCGTGTGAGATGACTGCAATTGTGCAGTAGTTTGAGCATTCTTTGGCATTTCCTTTCTTTGGGATTGGAATGAAAACTGACCTTTTCCAGTCCTGTAGCCACTGCCGAGCTTTCCAAATTTGCTGGCATATTGAGTGCAGCACTTTCACAGGATCATCTTTCAGGATGTGAAATAGCTCAACTGAAATTCCATCACCTCCACTAGCTTTGTTCATAGTGATGCTTCCTAAGGCCCACTCGACTTCACATTCCAGGATGTCTGGCTCTAGGTGAGTGATCACACTATCGTGATTATCTGGGTCGTGAAGATCTTTTTTGTACAGTTCTGTATATTCTTGTCACCTCTTCTTAATATCTTCTGCTTCTGTTAAGTCCATAACATTTCTGTCCTTTATCGAGCCCAACTTTGCATGAAATGTTCCCTTGGTAACTCTAATTTTCTTGAAGAGATCTCTAGTCTTTCCCATTCTGTTGTTTTCCTCTTATTTCTTTGTATTGATCGCTGAGGAAGGCTTTCTTATCTCTCCTTGCTATTCTTTGGAACTCTGTATTCAAATGGGTATATCTTTCCTTTTCTCCTTTGCTTTTTGCTTCTCTTCTTTTCACAGCTGTTTGTAAGGCCTCCTCAGACAACCATTTTGCCTTTTTCCATTTCTTTTCCACGAGGATGGTCTTGTTCCCTGTCTCCTGTACAATGTTGTGAACCTCAGTCCATAGTTCATCAGGCACTCTATCTATCAGATCTAGTCCCTTAAATCTATTTCTCACTTCTACTGTATAATCATAAGGGATTTGATTTAGGTCATACCTGAATGGTCTAGTGGTTTTCCCTACTTTCTTCAATTTAAGTCTGAATTTGGCAATAAGGAGTTCATGATCTGAGCCACAGTCAGCTCCTGGTCTTGTTTTTGCTGGCTATATAGAGCTTCTTTGGCTGCAAAGAATATAATCAATCTGATTTTGGTGTTGACCATCTGGTGATGTCCATTTGTAGAGGGTTCTCTTGTGTTGTTGGAAGAGGGTGTTTGCTATGACCAGTGCGTTCTCTTGGCAAAACTCTATTAGCCTTTGCCCTGCTTCATTCCGTACTCCAAGGCCAAATTTGCCTGTTACCCCAGGTGTTCCTTGACTTCCTACTTTTGCATTCTAGTCCCCTATAATGAAAAGGACATCTTTTTTGGGTGTTAGTTCTAAAAGGTCTTGTAGGTCTTCATAGAATCGTTCAACTTCAGCTTCTTCATTGTTACTGGTTGGGGCATAGGCTTGGATTACTGTGATATTGAATGGTTTGCCTTGGAAACGAAGGTTGCTCAGACGGTAAAGTGTCTGCCTACAATGTGGAAGACCTGGGTTCAATCCCTGGGTTGGAAAGATCTGCTGGAGAAGGGAATGGCAAACCACTCCAGTATTCTTGCCCCGCCCCCAACCAAAAAAAAAAAAATATTTACCTTAATAATCTACAAAAGCTCCGTCGATAACTCAGCCGCTGGCTAGCTGCAGCAACACTGGGAGGAAGAGGTGGCCGAGGTGGGAAATAAGCTAGAGTTGCAGAAAATAGTAAGCAGACACCTCCAAATTCTGAAAAACGAAACAAAAAAAGTAAAATGTTAATCAGACAACACAAAAAGTTCAACATTTCAAGTATTTCTCTAATAAATATTTATTGAGCATCAATGCAGCTTTAGATATATTGTTGTTGTTGCTCAGTCACTCAGTTGTGTCCAATTCTTTGCAATCTCATGGACTGCAGTATGTGAGGCTTCCCTGTCCTTCACCATCTCCTGGAATTTGCTCAAACTCATGTCCATTGAGTCCGTGATGCCATTCAACCGTCTCGTCCTCTGTTGTCCCCTTCTCCTCCTGCCTTCAATCTTTCCCAGCATCAGGGTCTTTTCTAATGGGTCGACTCTTCCTATCAGATGGCCAAAGTACTGGAGTTTCCGCTTCAGCATCAGTCCTTCCAATGAATATTCAGGATTGATTTCTTTTAAGACTGACTGGTTTGATATCCTTGCAGTCCAAGGGACTCTCAAGAGTCTTTTCCAACACCACAGTTCAAAAGTATCAATTCTTCAGCGCTCAATCTTCTTTATGGTCCAATTCTAACATCTGTACATGACTACTGGAAAAACCATAGCTTTGACTATGTGGACCTTTGTCAGCAAAGTAATATCTCTGCTTTTTAATACACTGTCTAGGTTAATCATAGCTCTTCTTCAAAGGAGCAAGTGTCTTTTAATTTCATGGCTGCAGTCACCATCTGCAGTGATTTTTGGAGCCCAAGAAAATAAAGTCTGTCACTGTTTCCATTGTTTCCCCATCTATTTGCCATGAAGTGATGGGACCAGGTATCATGATCTTTGTTTTCTGAATGTTGAGTTTTAAGCCCGTTTTTGACTCTCCTCTTTCACCTTTATCAAGAGACTCTTTAGTTCCTCTTCGTTTTCTGCCATAAGGGTGATGTCATCTGCATATCTGAGGTTATTAATCTCTCTCCCAACAATCTTGATTCCAGCTTGAGCTTCCTCCGGCCCAGCATTTTGCATGATGTCCTCTGCATACAAGTTAAATAAGCTGGGTGACAATATACATATATAGATATATACAGATATATCTATAAATGTATATACAGATAAATATAGATAAGCAAATAGTTATATACAGGTAAGCAAAATATAGTACTTGCCTAGACAAAACAGCTCAGTCTTGTGAGAAAGATTGATGTGCAAAGATATAACTTCCAGCAGGTAAGAAGTCATACAAGGAAATAAGTATGGCAGACTTATGGTATGGTACACTACATAAAAAGAGGATTGAAGCAGTAAACAAATGTTCCTCTATGGAGAAAGCCCATTAAAAGCCAACAGTATTATCTATAACAGAGATCTTTAAACAGGCCTAGGATGACTGTTTGATAAGCATGGCCCTCAAAAATAAAGACTAGGCTAGAAAATTGGTAAGACTAGGACAGGAAAAAGTTTATTTGATCAATGATAGGATATTCTAATGCTTTGTGTAGAACAGACTTAATATATAGGCTTTATGGAAAATCTGAACATGACAGGGAAGCATCCCCAAAAAAAGAAACCAAGGGACAGAGAGCAAAATTTAACAAACACAACACCAGCTAATGTAGGCTATTAAACAATCAAAGGGCTTCCCTGGTGGCTCAGTGGTAAAGAGTCTGCTTGCAATGTAGGAGCCACAAGAGATGCAAGTTTGATCTCTGGGTTGGGAAGATCCCCCAGAGAAGGGCATGGCAACCCACTTCAGTATTCTTGCCTGGAGAATCCCATAGACAATGGAGCCTGGTAGGCTACAGTTCACAGGGTCGTAAAGACTCAGACATGACTTAGCACACACACGCTCATGAAACAATGAAAAGTAAAATGAACATCTGATCAATCTTAGTTTGGGCACCATTATAGAAGGAAAAGTTCCTAGGAGTCCTGATCTTTCCCTCCAGAATTCTGGCACATGGAAGTCCCAGCTTTTAACTGTGCTCAATTTAGTAGAAAAGCATGACTCTAATAGAAAAGTCAGGAAACCTTGGAGTATAGACCAGTATATCCCATTAATTAACTTATAAACTGAATGAATTCCTTACTCTTTCTGAGTCAATAAAGGGAATAGACTAAGTGATTTCTAGATGTTCTTTCAGCAGGATAATTCTAAGTCTATGGCTATATTCTTAGCAAAAAGGTACAATATTTCTATAAGACACTAACCACAAACAATGTTGTTATTTTTTATCAATCTTAGGAACAAATTTAATGCATTGTTTTACTTTACAGTCCTTTTAATTATGAGTAAAAATGAATAAGCATCTTCCATATGCTTAGTGGCCATTTGTATTTCTTCTGTGATTGCCTTATTTGTATTCTTTGTCCATCTTTCTACCAGCATTTTTGTAAACAGCTTCACTGAGATATAATTCATAAGATATAGAATTCACACATTTAAAGTGCATAATTCAGTAAGTTTTACAATCATCACCACAGGTTTAAAACTTTTCCATCATCCTCCAAAGAAACTCTGTCAGTCAGTTCAGTCGCCCAGTCATGTCTGACTCTACGCGACCCCAAAAACTGCAGCACACCAGGCTTCCCTGTCCATCAGCAACTCCAAGAGCTTGCTCTAACTCATGTCCATTGAGCCAGTGGTGTCATCCAACGATCTCATCCTCTGTTGTCCCCTTCTCCTCCCGCCTTCAATCATTCCCAGCATCAGGGTCTTTTCAAATGAGTCAGCTCTTCGTATTAGGTGGCCAAAGTATTGGAGTGTCAGCCTCAACATCAGTCCTTCCAATGAATATGCAGGACTGATTTCCTTTAGGATGGACTGGTTGGATCTCCTTGCAATCCAAGGGACTCTCAAGAGTCTTCTCCAGCACCACAGTTCAAAAGCACCAATTCTTCAGTGCTCAGCTTTCTTTATAGTCCAACTCTCACATACATACATGACTATTGGAAAAACCATACCTTTGACTAGATGGACCTTTGTTGGTAAAGTAATATCTCTGTTTTTTAATATGCTGTCTAGGTTGGTCATAGCTTTTCCTACAAGGAGCAAGTGTCTTTTAATTTCATGGCTGCAGAGCCCATCTGCAGTGATTTTGGAGCCCCCCAAAATAAAGTCTGTCACTGTTTCCATTGTTTCCCCAACTGTTTACCATGAAGGGATGGGACCAGATGCCATGATCTTAGATTTCGGAATGTTGAGTTTTAAGTCAATTTTTTCACTCTCCTCTTTCACTTTAATCAAGAAGCTCTTTAGTTCTTCTTTACTTTCTGCCGTAAGGGTGGTGTCATCTGTATTATTTGAGGTTATTAATATTTCTTCCAGAAATCTTGATTCCAGCTTCTGCATCATCTGGCCCACCATTTCACATGATGTACTCTCCATATAAATTAAATAAGCAGGGTGACAATAAATAGCCTTGACATACTCCTTTCCTGATTTGGAACCAGTCTGCTGTTCCATGTCCAGTTCTAATTGTTGCTTCTTGACCTGCATACAGATTTCTCAAGAGGCGGGTATGGTGGTCTGGTATTCCCATCTCTTTCAGAATTTTCCAGTTTGTTGGTATCCACACAGTCAAAGGCTTTGGTGTAGTCAACAAAGCAGAAATATATGTTTTTCTGGAACTCTCTTACTTTTTTTTATGACCCAGTGGATGTTGCCGATTTAATCTCTGGTTCCTCTGCTTTTTCTAAATCCAGCTTGAACATCTGGAAGTTCACAGTTCATGTACTATTGATGCCTGGCTTGGAGAATTTTGAGCATTACTTTGCTAGTGTGTGAGATGAGTGCAACTGTGAGGTAGTTTGAACGTTCTTTGACATTGCCTTTCTTTGGGATTGGAATGAAAACTGATTGTTTCCAGTCCTGTGGCCACTGCTGAGTTTTCCAAATTTGCTGGCATATTGAGTGCAGCACTTTCACAGCATCATCTTTTAGGATTTGAAATAGCTCAACTGGAATTCCACCACCTCCACTAGCTTTATTTGTAGTGATGCTTCCTAAGGCCCACTTGACTTCACATTCCAGGATGTCTAGCTTTAGGTGAGTGATCATACCATCGTGGTTATCTGGGTCATGAAGACCTTTATTGTATAGTTCTTCTGTGTATTCTCACCACCTCTTCTTAATATCTTCTGCTTCTGTTAGGTCCATACCATTTCTGTCCTTTATTGTGCCCATCTTTGCATGAAATACTCCCTTGGTATGTCTAATTTTCTTGAAGAGATCACTAGTCTTTCCCATTCTGTTGTTCTCCTCTATTTCTTTGCATTGATCACTGAGGAAGGCTTTCTTTTCTCTTCTTGCTATTCTTTAGAACTCTGCATTCAAATGAGTATATCTTTCTTTTTCTCCTTTGCATTTCATTTCTTCTTTTCACAGCTATTTGTAAGGCCTCCAAAGACAACCATTTTGCCTTTTTTGCATTTCTTTTTCTTGGGAATGGTCTTGATCCCTGCCTCCGGTACAATGTCACGAACCTCCGTTCATAGTTCTTCAAGCACTCTGTCTATCATATCTAATCCCTTGAATCTATTTCTCACTTCCACTGTATAATCGTAAGGGATTTGATTTAGGTCATACCTGAATGGTCTGTGGTAGTTTGAGCATTCTTTGGCATTGCCTTTCTTTGGGATTGGAATGAAAACTGACCTTTTCCAGTCCTGTAGCTACTGCCGAGCTTTCCAAACTTGCTGGCATATTGAGTGCAGCACTTTCACAGCATCACCTTTCATGATTTGAAATAGCTCCACTGGAATTCCATCACCTCCACTAGCTTTGTTCATAGTGATGCTTTCTAAGGCCCACTCGACTTCACATTCCAGAATGTCTGGCTCTAGGTGAGTGATCACACCATCGTAATTATCTGGGTCACGAAGATCTTTTTTGTATAGTTCTTCTGTGTATTCTCACCACCTCTTCTTAATATCTTCTGCTTCTGTTAGGTCCATACCATTTCTATCCTTTATTGTGCCCATCTTTGCATGAAATA